>NC_134355.1:376592232-376892232 GCF_048569485.1 Anomaloglossus baeobatrachus
AGCAGACTGAGCTCTCTGCCTGCCTGATCACAGTGGAAGCAGAGGAGCACGGGGGAGAAAGCGCTGGAAGGCGGTAAGGAAAGCGTGTTTTATTTTACTATGAGGCAGCAGCCTGGGGGCCAAATCTAACACAGGGGGGGGAGGTATGGGCCATCACAGGGAGGCGCAGAGACATATAATATGCACCGCTGCCCCAGCCCCTCACTGCGTGCGATTTCAACACCACCGGAGATGGACAGCGGCTGTGCATATTATATGAGCAGGAGCAGGAGATCAAACGCTGCCGCCGCAGCGTTCACCTGCCCCCAGCACAGCGCCCCCACCTCCCCTGGACCCTGCAGTGTACATATATACCCCCGTATATTCGGCTTATAAGACGCACCCCCTACTTTCCCCCTCAATATTATATGAGCAGGAGCAGGAGATCAAACGCTGCCGCCGCAGCGTTCACCTGCCCCCAGCACAGCGCCTCCACCTCCCCTGGACCCTGCAGTGTACATATATACCCCCCGTATATTCGGCTTATAAGACGCACCCCCTACTTTCCCCCAAAATTTGGGGGAACAAAAGTGCGTCTTATAAAGTGAAAAATATGGTATTTAGGACATATTGTATTTGTGTATTACACACTACATTTTAAGATTAATCAGTACTCGACGGAGATATCTGGCAGTAAGTGTTAGTTTACACGAGCCGGTATCGATTATGGTAACACTATGTTACAGCATCATTTGCAATAACAATGAACCATACTACACAAATATGCACTCGTCCCAATGCTCCAACTGCTTCTGAACAAACCGCCTCTGGACACAGCCATCAATACCAGAAGCCACAGCTATGTAATACTTGAAGTTGCAGTCCTGCTTTTTGTCTAATTGTTGAGTAAGCGAACAATCTCCATTTACTTTACACAATTAAGATGAGCAAGAATATTTTTTACTCGCCTAAATGCTTTCATGCATGATGAACGAGCATATTTGCGCACACCATTCATATTACACAATTATCGCGAATAAGGGGTCGTTAATGTTAATTGAATGAGTTTCCGCCACAATAAGTGTACCTTAAGTGCTTAATTTCACTCGTGCTGGCACAATAAGAAGACTGAAGATATAGTAGTTAGCTATATAGTGATATAGAGGACTTCACCCCCCCATACAAATCATACTAACAATGTACTTTTAGTGGTAGAGTGCATATATATTTAATACTCATATGCAAAATGAGGAAAGTGCATCCTTGACAAGGCCAAAGGCTCAGTGCACAGTTAGGCACTCTTAATTTTCATTTTGGGGACTGCCTCTGCTTATGTTCGGCCATGCTCATTTCTGAAGAGCACACATTGCTTGAACTCCGCTAAGCGTCTGTGTGTGTGCATAGATACTGCCATAGCCTGCCCATGCACACAGTCTGGGTGGGCGCGTTCTCCTGCCATAGCCTGCCCATGCACACAGTGTGGGTGGGCACGTTCTCCTGCCATAGCCTGCCCATGCACACAGTGTTGGTGGGCACATTCTCCTGCCGTAGCCTGCCCATGCACACAGTGTGGGTGAGCATGTTCTCCTGCCATAGCTTGCCCGTGTTCACAACATGGGTGGGCGCATTCTCCTGCCATAGCCAGCCCATACATACAGTGTGGGTGGGCACGTTCTCCTGCCATAGCCTACCCATGCACACAGTGTGGGTGGGCATTTTCTCCTGCCATAGCCTGCTAGTGCACACAGCATGGGTGAGCGCGTTCTCCTGCCATAGACTGCCTCTGCGTACAGTGCGGATGGGTGTGATCTCCTACCATAGCCCGCCCATGCACAGAGTGTGGGTGGGCGCGTTCTTCTGCTTGGCACTTTAGCCTGTCAACTTATGGCAGTAGATAAAACATTGGCACATAATTTCTAGGCAAGTGTGCTGGGGCAGAATTCACTGGATGTGCCTGCAATATCACTATGCTTGCTTTTATATCTGTACATTGGTGCAGTCTAAGTGATGTGACTCCAGCCATGTGAAATTCATTTTCATAAATGCAGGGGTTTGTGATGACCCGTCTGTTTTCCTTGCGTGGTGGATTCACTTTTTAAACCTTCAATCTGTACATCCTGGATTGTATACGCATTGCTTAATAAAAATAGATATTATTTTTAGACTTTGTTCCCGAGTCACATTCATGCATCTTGGTATTGAAGTCATATTTTGATTATAGGGTAAGAGACCATGGGATTATATTGGTACTGTCCTGCATCCAGATGTAAGACCATTTGGGTGTTATAAACGGAAACAGTTTGAAATCCATCACCGATCATACAGCAGAGCGACCTTCCATCCCACTCACTTATAATAGGGTCTGTTCGGTACTGCATGGGTGTAAGGAAAACCATGTAATCTGTGGCAGGCACTGCTGCTAACCGAGTCCACAACGCAAGTGTTAACGTAGATGATTCAGCATGAGAAATACGATGCATTTACAATAGTTTCTGCAAATTTTATATGTAAACTTTATACACTATAAAAAGGGGCTGTTTAGGGAATATAAAATATAGTTTATATGTTTTTGGCATGCTATAGCAAAAGAACATCTGTGCATCTCGCGTAAAATCTTGCCACTGCTGATTTACAACTAATAACTGATGGGAGCAGTTTATAGGTTGGAAGAACAGTCACCAGCAATATAAAATATCCTTTTCACAGACATATACGTTCAATGACCTACCAACCTGGCAAAAATAAAAAGAAACACAGCAACAGTACCAACCAGAAATAAAGGATTACATAGAATAAAACAATCTACAGGCTAACACTGTACCAATGAACAAGTCAAACACCACAGCCCCACAAAAATAGGTAGTGCACACCCACAACATTACAGGCGAAGATTTAATACTGGTGTTGTAGGATGTCCAAATTCATAAATCACAAATTGTCAAAAAAAAAAAAAATTCACACAGCAAAACCTTTTTTTCTTTAAAAACTTTAAAAAAAGTCTTTAAAAAAAAACAAAACAAAAACAAAAAACACAAAAAAAAAAAAAAAGAATAATGTTAACCAGTTTTACTGGTTCAGAATTCCAGAGCAGAATCTGTACTGATCATCTGCCACATTTTATCGCATACTTCATGGGATTACGACTTTTTTCAAAAGCAATGCAGATGTTCCTTTAAAAGGTAAATCTTTACAACAAGTATGTGGGAAGGTGCACTTAAAGGGGCTCGGTCAGCACAGAATGACTGGTAAAGCCAAGTACTGCACTCGGTGCATCATGGCGGGACCAATCATGTACAGTGCCTTGGGAAAGTATTCGCCCCCCTTGAATTTTTCAACCTTTTCCCACATTTCAGGCTTCAAACATAAAGATAAAAAAATTGAAATTTTATAGTGAACAATCAACAACAAGTGGGACACAATTGTGAAGGTGAACAATATTTATTGTTTATTTTAAATTTTTGAAAAAAATAAAAAAAACGTAAGATTGGGGCGTGCAATATTATTCGGCCCCTTTACTTTCAGTGCAGCAAATTCACTCCAGAAGTTCGTTGAGAATCTCTGAATGATCCAATGTTGTCCTAAATGACTGATGATGATAAATATAAGCCCCCTGTGTGTAATCAAGTCTCCGTATAAATGCACCTGCTCTGTGATAGTCTCAGTGTTCTGTTTAAGGCTATGTCCGCACTTTGCGTCATCCTAGTAGCATTTCTAAACGCATGCGTATTTACCGCGTTTTAGATGCGTTTTCAGCGTTTACATGCTTTTTCCCTTACGCTTTGACAGATGCGTTTTGAACATCAAGACACTGATAAATAAAGTTTACATAGTCAAACAGAATAAAAAAAGAACAACACATATAATTTTTGAATTAATAAAGAAAATAGTTATATTTCATGAAATTATAGCGGTTTTACAATATTTATTGCTAAAATAGCAATAAAATCATAATTTTCTTTAATTTCATTGTCAGACTATGTGTGTGTGTGTAAAGGGACATATTAATCCATTATTTTAATGTCAGAAAAGCATGCGTTTTTGGAGTTAAAAACGCACTCTTTCTGCAGCTAAAAAGCAGGTAAAAAGCTGGAATTTTGATGGTTGTTGCTTTTTGCTACTTCTCATTGACTTCAATGTTCGCAAAATGCTGCAGAAATGGCAAAAACAACTGACATGCTGCTTCTTTGAACGCATGGTTTTTGCCACAAATTAAACGCGGCTTTTGAAACGCAAAGTGCGGACAGGAAATCTTCATTTTCCATAGACTATCATGGAAAATCAAAACGCATGCCTTTTGGCATGAAAACGCTGCTGAAACGCAAAGTGCGTACACAGCCTAAAGCACAGAGAGCATCATGAAGACCGACGAACACAACAGGCAGATCCGTGACACTGTTGTGCAGAAGTTTAAAGCAGGATTTGGTTACAAAAAGATTACCAAAACTAACATCCCAAGGAGCACTGTGCAAGCGATCAGATTGAAATGGAAGGAGTATCCTACCACTGCAAATCTACCAAGACCTGGCCGACCATCCAAACTTTCATCTCAAACAAGGAGGAGACTGATCAGAGATGCAGCCAAGAGGCCCATGATTAGGCTATGTGCGCACGTTGCGTAAATACATGCAGTTACGCTGCGCTTTGTAGCGCAGCGTAACTGCATGCGTCCTGCGTCCCCTGCACAGTCTATGGAGATTGTGCAGGGGCCGTGCGCACGTGGCGTCTTAGAGCGCAGCGCTTCGGCTGCTGCCCGAAGCGCTGCGTTCTAAGAAGTGACATGTCACTTCTTCCGTGCGCTTTGCCGGCAGCTCCTGCTCTGTCTATGGCAGGAGCTGCAGGCAGAGCGCATGGAATCGGCTTTTTTTTTTTTTCTCTACGGACATTTTCTGCAGCGATTTGAAGCGCACGTGTGCTCTTCAGATCGCTGCAGAAATTTCTGCAGGGCTAGTACGCAACGTGCGCACATCCTTACTCTGGATGAACTGCAGAGATCTACAGCTGAAGTGGGAGAGTCTGTCCATAGGACAACAATCAGTCGTACACTGCACAAATCTGGCCTTTATGGAAGGGTGGCAAAAAGAAAGCCATTTCTCAAAGATATCCATAAAAAGTGTTGTTTAAAGTGTGCCACAAGCCACCTGGGAGACACACCAAACATGTGGAAGAAGGTGCTCTGGTCAGATTAAACCAAAATAGAACTTTTTGGGCACAATGCCAAACGATATGTTTGACGTAAAAGCAACACAGCTCATCACCCTGAACACACCATCCCCACTGTCAAACATGGTGGTGGCAGCATCATGGTTTGGGCCTGCTTTGCTTCAGCAGGGAGAGGGAAGATGGTTAAAATTGATGGGAAGATGGATGGAGCCAAATACAGGACCATTCTTGAAGAAAACCAGTTGGGAGTCTGCAAAAGACCTGAGACTGGGATGGAGATTTGTCTTCCAACAAGATAATGATCCAAAACATAAAGCAAAATCTACAATATGACTGGTTATGGTTCACAAATAAAACATATCCAGGTGTTAGAATGGCCAAGTCAAAGTCCAGACCTGAATCCAATTGAAAATCTGTGGAAAGAGCTGAAAACTGCTGTTCACAAACGCTCTCCATCCAATCTCACTGAGCTCGAGCTGTTTGCAACGGAAGAATGGGCAAGAATTTCAGTCTCTCGATGTGCAAAACTGATAGAGACATACCCCAAGCGACTTGCAGCTGTAATCCCACAAAAGGTGGCGCTACAAAGTATTAACTTAAAGGGACCGAATAATATTGCACGCCCCAATTTTCAGTTTATTACTTTTTACAAAAGTTTAAAATAAGAAATAAATATTGTTCACCTTCACAATTGTGTCCCACTTGTTGTTAATTCTTCACCATAAAATTTAAAAATGTTATCTTTAAGTTTGAAGCCTGAAATGTGGGAAAAGGTTCAAAAATTCAAGGGGGCCGAATATTTTCGCAAGGCATTGTAAATGCACCTTCCCACCTGTTTGTTTTTACGCAATCCCTACATTCCCATTCTCTGATGACTTTGGCTTCATAGAGCCAGAGAAGGGACGAAATAGATAGAAAAGAAGCAGGTGGGAAGGTGCATTTACACGGAGCCCCTGTACTTGGTTTGAACAGTCATTCCTTTAATGGATGTCTGTCACCCCAAAATGCATTTTAAATGGATTATAAAAAAAAGTGTTAGAGGGGACTTATCCCTTTAAAGAAGAAAAAAAATTAAAACATACTAGCACTGTACCTGTTACTGATAAAGTGCATGAGAAAATAACGGGTGTACCCTTGACATGGTCAAGGGTTGGTGCCCTACTACGCATCCTCAGTTGCATATTAGAAGCCTTCCCTTGCATCTGAATGACAGATTCCAGAGAAAGCACCGTCTGAATGTAAATGGGGGTGGGGGGGGGGGCAGGAGGGAATCTGCGTAAGCCAAAAGCTGAAACAAAATTTCAACTGAAGCACCGATACCTATATAGGAAGGCACCTAGCGTAAAGATGCCAGCCAGAACGAGAGGAAAACTGTAGGAGAGGTTGATTCTTGACAGAATGTATATGAGCAGAAATCTCAGAGACAGCCAGCATCTCATCCCATCCCTTTAATCCGCATTGTCTAACTTATCCGTCTGTGCATTATATATGGGATGTTGGCTCTGATATTTTAATATTATAGCTAATGTCATCAAAGAAACCACCACAAATATATAAAAAAAACAAAATTTTATTGAAGACAAATATTAAAATACCATAAATACTATGCAAGAAAAAACGGGAGGGAATGACAATATTGGGATAGGGAGGGGGGGGGAGGAAGCTACTTCCCCACATTTTTTTTAAATATATTGGAATATGACCCATCTTTTTAAATGAATATCTGGTATAACAAGTAGTGTCCCAAATACATGACACAGTTAAAGGATATGTAAGTGCCCATCAAATATATTAGAAGATGGCCATATGTTAATAAATAGTACACACCTATTGCACAAACCCAGTAAATTTATATTTTATATTATATTATTTATATACAGTGCTGGCCAAAAGTATTGGCACCCCTGCAATTCTGTCAGATAATACTCAGTTTCTTCTTGAAAATTATTGCAATCACAAATTCTTTGGTATTATTATCTTCATATATTTTGCTTGCAATGAAAAAACACAAAAAAGAGAATGAAACAAAAATCAAATCATTGATCATTTCACACAAAACTCCAAAAATGGGCCAGACAAAAGTATTGGCGCCCTTAGCCTAATACTTGGTTGCACAACCTTTAGCTAAAATAACTGCGAACAACCGCTTCCGGTAACCATCAATGAGTTTCTTACAATTCTCTGCTTGAATTTTAGACCATTTTTCTTTGTCAAACTGCTCCAGGTCCCTGAGATTTGAAGGGGGCCTTCTCCAAACTGCCATTTTGAGATCTCTCTACAGGTGTTCTATGGGATTGGTCTGGACTCATTGCTGGCCACTTTAGTAGTCTCCAGTGCTTTCTATCAAACCATTTTCTAGTGCTTTTTGAAGTGTGTTTTGGGTCATTGTCCTGCTGGAAGACCCATGACCTCTGAGGAAGACCCAGCTTTCTCACACTGGGCCCTACATTATGCTGAAAAATTTGTTGGTAGTCTTCAGACTTTATAATGACATGCACACGGTCAAGCAGTCCAGTGCCAGAGGCAGCAAAGCAACCCCAAAACATCAGGAAACCTCCGCCATGTTTGACTGTAGGGACTGTGTTCTTTTCTTTGAATGCCTCTTTTTTTTCCTGTAAACTCTATGTTGATGGATTTTCCCAAAAAGCTCTACTTTTGTCTCATCTGACCAGAGAACATTCTTCCAAAACGTTTTAGGCTTTCTCAGGTAAGTTTTGGCAAACTCCAGCCTGACTTTTTTATGTCTCGGGGTAAGAAGTGGGGTCTTCCTGGGTATCCTACCATACAGTCCCTTTTCATTCAGACGCCGACAGATAGTACGGGTTGATACTGTTGTACCCTCGGACTGCAGGGCAGCTTGAACTTGTTTGGATGTTAGTCGAGGTTCTTTATCCACCATCTGCACAATCTTGCATTGAAATCTCTCATCAATTTTTCTTTTCCTTCCACATCTAGGGAGGTTAGCCACAGTGCCATGGGCTTTAAACTTCTTGACGACACTGCACACCGCAGACACAGGAACTTTGAGGTCTTTGGAGATGGACTTCTAGCCTTGAGATTGCTCATGCTTCCTCACAATTTGGATTCTCAAGTCCTCAGACAGTTCTTTGGTCTTCTTTCTTTTCTCCATGCTCAATGTGGTACACACAAGGACACAGGACAGAGGTTGAGTCAACTTTAATCCATGTCAACTGGCTGCAAGTGTGATTTAGTTATTGCCAACACCCGATAGGTGCCACAGGTAAGTTATAGGTGCTGTTAATTACACAAATTAGAGAAGCATGACATGATTTTTCAAACAATGCCAATACTTTTGTCCACCCCCTTTTTTATGTTTGGTGTGGAATTATATCCAATTTGGCTTTATGACAATTTTTTTTACTTTTTTTTTCATTGAAGACAAATTAAATGAAGATAATAATACCAAAGAATTTGTGATTGCAATCATTTTCAAGAATAAACTGAGTATTATCTGACAGAATTGCAGGGGTGCCAACACTTTTGGCTAGCACTGTATATACAGTGCCTACAAGTAGTATTCAACCCCCTGCAGATTTAGCAGGTTTGATAAAATGCAAATAAGTTAGAGCCTGCAAACTTCAAACAAGAGCAGGATTTATTAACAGATGCATAAATCTTACAAACCAACAAGTTATGTTGCTCAGTTAAATTTTAATAAATTTTCAACATAAAAGTGTGGGTCAATTATTATTCAACCCCTGGGTTTAATATTTTGTGGAATAACCCTTGTTTGGAATTACAGATAATAATCGTCTTTTATAAGACCTGATCAGGCCGGCACAGGTCTCTGGAGTTATCTTGGCCTACTCCTCCATGCAGATCTTCTCCAAGTTATCTAGGTTCTTTGGGTGTCTCATGTGGACTTTAATCTTGAGCTCCTTCCACAAGTTTTCAATTGGGTTAAGGTCAGGAGACTGACTAGGCCACTGCAACACCTTGATTTTTTCCCTCTGGAACCAGGCCTTGGTTTTCTTGGCTGTGTGCTTTGGGTCGTTGTCTTGTTGGAAGATGAAATGACGACCCATCTTAAGATCCTTGATGGAGGAGCGGAGGTTTTTGGCCAAAATCTCCAGGTAGGCCGTGCTATCCATCTTCCCATGGATGCGGACCAGATGGCCAGGCCCCTTGGCTGAGAAACAGCCCCACAGCATGATGCTGCCACCACCATGCTTGACTGTAGGGATGGTATTCTTGGGGTCGTATGCAGTGCCATCCAGTCTCCAAACGTCACGTGTGTGGTTGGCACCAAAGATCTCGATCTTGGTCTCATCAGACCAGAGAACCTTGAACCAGTCTGTCTCAAAGTCCTCCAAGTGATCATGAGCAAACTGTAGACGAGCCTTGACATGACACTTTGAAAGTAAAAGGTACCTTACGGGCTCGTCTGGAATGGAGACCATTGCGGTGGAGTACGTTACTTATGGTATTGACTGAAACCAATGTCCCCACTGCCATGAGATCTTCCCGGAGCTCCTTCCTTGTTGTCCTTGGGTTAGCCTTGACTCTTCGGACAAGCCTGGCCTCGGCACGGGTGGAAACTTTCAAAGGCTGTCCAGGCCGTGGAAGGCTAACAGTAGTTCCATAAGCTTTCCACTTCCGGATGATGCTCCCAACAGTGGAGACAGGTAGGCTCAACTCCTTGGAAAAGGTTTTGTACCCCTTGCCAGCCTTGTGACCCTCCACGATCTTGTCTCTGATGGCCTTGGAATGCTCCTTTGTCTTTCCCATGTTGACCAAGTATGAGTGCTGTTCACAAGTTTGGGGAGGGTCTTAATTAGTCAAAAAGGCTGGAACAAGAGATATTTAATCCAAACATGTGAAGCTCATTGTTCTTTGTGCCTGAAATACGTCTTAATACTTTAGGGGAACCAAATAGAATTCTGGTGGTTTGAGGGGTTGAATAATAAATGACCCTCTGAATAAACTTTTCACAATTTAAAAAAAAAAAAATAAGAAATAACATTCTTTTTTGCTGCAGTGCATTTCACACTTCCAGGCTGATCTACAGTCCAAATGTCACAATGCCAAGTTAATTCCGAATGTGTAAACCTGCTAAATCTGCAGGGGGTTGAATACTACTTGTAGGCACTGTATCTATCTATCTATATATTTTATATATATTAGTACAGACCAAGGCGGGCTTTGCACGTTGCGACATCGCAAGCCGATGCTGCGATGTCACACGCGATAGTACCCGCCCCCGTCGCAGGTACGATATCTTATGATAGCTGGCGTAGCAAAAATTATCGCTACGCCAGCTTCACATGCACTCACCTGCCCTGCGACCGTCGCTCTGGCCGGCGACCCGCCTCCTTCCTAAGGGGGCGGGTCGTGCGGCGTCATAGGGACGTCACACGGCAGGCGGCCAATAGCGGCGGAGGGGCGGAGATTAGCAGGATGTAAACATCCCGCCCACCTACTTCCTTCCGTAGAGCTGCCGGCGGCAGGTAAGGTGAAGTTCCTCGCTCCTGTGGCGTAACACACAGCGATGTGTGCTGCCGCAGGAACGAGGAACAGCATCGTACCATCGCTGCAGCAAAATTATGGAAAAGTCGGAGCTTGCAACGATGATACGATAACGACGCTTTTGCGCTCGTTTATCGTATCTAGAATTTACACACAACGATGTCGAAAGTGACGCCGGATGTGCGTCACTTTCGATTTGACCCCACCGACATCGCACGTGCGATGTTGCAACGTGCAAAGCCGCCCCAAGAGTTTGGACACACCTTCTCATTCAATGAGTTTTCTTTATTTTCATGACTCTGAAAATTGTAGATTCACATTGAAGGCATCAAAACTATGAATTAAAACATGTAGAATTAAATACTTAAAGAAGTGTGAAACAACTGAAAATATGTCTTATATTCTAGGTTCTTCAAAGTAGCCACCTTTTGCTTTCAGTACTACTTTGCACACTCTTGGCATTCTCTTGATGAGCTTCAAGAGGTAGTCACTGGAAATGGTCTTCCAATAGTCTTGAAGTAGTTCCCAGAGATGCTTAGCACTTGTTGGCCCTTTTGCCTTCACTCTGCGGTCCAGCTCACCCCAAACCATCTTGATTGGGTTCAGGCCTGGTGACTGTGGAGGCCAGGTCATCTGGCATAGCACCCCATCACTCTCCTTCTTAGTCAAATAGCCCTTACACAGCATGGAGGTGTGTTCTGGGTCATTGTCCTGTTGAAAAATAAATGATTGTCCAACTAAACGCAAACCGGATGGAATAGCATGCCGCTGCAAGATGCTGTGGTAGGCATGCTGCTTCTTTATGCCTTCAATTTTGAATAAATCCCCAACAGTGTCACCAGCAAAGCACCCCCACACCATCACACCTCCTCCTCCATGCTTCACGGTGGGAACCAGCCATGTAGAGTCCATCCGTTCACCTTTTCTACAAAGACACGGTGGTTGGATCCAAAGATCTCAAATTTGGACTCATCAGACTTAGCAGTGGTTTTCTAGCAGCTATTTTACCATGTAGGCCTGCTGCACAAAGTCTCCTCTTAACAGTTGTTCTAGAGATGTGAAGGTGTGTCCAAACTTTTGGTCTGTATTAATATTTATTTATTTACATATACACACACATACATATATACATATACATACACACATACATACATATATATATATACATACATACATATATATACATACATATATATACTAGCTGTACTACCCGGCTTCGCCCGGGTTAATAACTGCTGTTAATAAAATAGAACCGCAAAACAAAGATAGAAATGTAATTATTAAATTGTTGCCTATATTAACCAATCAGAGCTCAGATTAATTAACTGTAGCAAAATAGAAGCTAAGCTGTGATTGGTTGCTATTGGCAGCCTGATAAATCTCCAGGCAACAGAAAGCCCTCCCCCCTGACAGTATATATTAGCTCACACATAATAGACAGGTCATGTGACTGACAGCTGCCGGATTTCCTACTTGGTACATTTGTTGTTCTTGTAGTTTGGCTGCTTATCAATCAGATTTTTATTTTTGAAGGATAATACCAGACTTGTGTGTGTTTAGGGAGATTATGTGGCGAGGTTGGTGTATGTGTGCTGAGGGTGGTATATGTGTTCATGCACGTGGTAGTGTGTGGCGCATTTTGTGTGTGTGTTCATATCCCAGAGTGTGGTGAGTATCCCATGTCGGGGCCCCACCTTAGCAACTGTACGGTATACACTCTTTGGCGCCATCGCTCTCATTCTTTAAGTCCCCCTTGTTCACATCTGGCAGCTGTCAATTTGCCCCCAACACTTTTCGTTTCACTTTTTCCCCATTATGTAGATAGGGGCAAAACAGATTGGTAAATTGGAACGCGCGGGGTTAAAATTTCACCTCACAACATAGCACCCAGCGCTCCCCGGGATAGTAACTGTCTCTCTGTTTCTCTCCCATTCTCTGTCTGTCTCCCACTGTGTATATATCTCTGTCTCTCTCTTTGTCTGTCTGTCTGTCTCTTTCCCGGTCTGTTTCCTTGTGTCTGTCTCTGTCTGTGTCTGTCTCTTAACCTGTCTCTCTCTTTCCCTGTCAGTCTGTCTCTGTGTCTGTCTGTCTCTTTCCTTGGCTGCATTGTGACATGCCAACATTCCATATAAGGGCGTGGCTGCACATTCTTCTGAAGTTCTGGCTGCACTGTGGCTCCCAGCTCCATTCGCTTTAATGGAGACAGGTTTTTTGGTGATTAACTGTAAAGAGTGGGGTTAAAACTCTGTGGTTGTAGCTGCGACGGTGCGGATGCCAATCCCGGACATACACACATTCAGCTTTAATATTATATATATATATATATATATATATATATATATATATATATTATATATATATATATATATTTGTCCCCAGAGAATATATAGGGTATGCAAATAAACTAGAGTATAACAGATTTGTGCTATAAGGTATACTGGTAATTTATGCACCTATACATAATAACAAATATTGAGCAACATGATATCTACATTACAGCGCGTTTCGCCGTGGCTTATTCCAGGGGCGATATATTTTTTTTTATACAGTAGATGTGTGGTTGTTTCTTTGATAGGATTTATTAGTTTGTTGGCTATGGTTTAATCACTCTGTCATGTCGACAAAGAGTTACTTCTCTTATATCCTCTGGCCCAGTGGTTAGCCACCATTTTTGTAGGTTTATTATAGCTAAAGTTGCAGCGTCTGCTCCTTCATACACCTCATTGAAGAGTCGCTCCACGTGTTTGGGAGAAAAAAAAAAGAAAAAGAAAAATGGCACCATCCATTAAATGTGGAAAATCAGTGTAGTACGAAGCTTTAGGTTATATTTGCACATCACAGATGAAAAATTTCTGGCATCAGACAACCATTCTAACTGGTAAAGAGGAGCAGTAAATTTAGCGTAATGTAGCAGAAAAGTTTCCACATAGGGAAGTCTGGAGTGCAAACAATAAGTTATCCACAGGCTAGGTGATAATTGTATGATCTCTGGAGCTAGAAAAACCTGGGCTGTAGCCCCTTCCTTTGAAGTGTGTGGTCATTAATGTGAACTACTACTCCATTCATCGTGAATATGACTGACGGCGATAGATTAGTCCCATAGACAGTAGATGAAGAGGTAGTACGCATATGACAAAAGGTGGAACACAGGACCACCAACACTGTCATGGCCCCAGAAAGGGGACTCTTAGCCCCTTACATATTTATCACCTATTCTATTTTATAGAGAATACTTTTATAGATATTTTAAAAAATAAAAACTAATTTTTTTTACAGCTGTCAATATACAAAAAGAAAATAAAAAACTGAGGCTACAATGAGGCCCTATTACATCTATGCTGTACAAGCTGGCTTCTTATTTTTATAGACCTGAATACTGTAATGCGTGCTTCTTTCCAACAGCAAATACTGTTTTCATCCATCATAATAATGGAAATTTCAACTTACCATACTGGTTTCCTATTGTCTTTGGCAATTTTAAGCTTCTTTGCAGAATCAAAGTAGAACACATGGGTTTAATTAGAAATGAAAACATGCCAAGAGCAAGAGTCAATTCGAAATTTTTCTTCATTTGAAAATTGCGGTTTCAACATTTTTACATTAAGAGTTCATTTTCTCCACTGTAGATGACATTGGCCTTTTATTTTACAACCATTATCGCATGGTATGTAAATGTCCTACGCTGGGCTCTATTGCAAAAATAATCCTTAAGCTTAAAGGATACGCATTTCAGAGATGAGCAAGATCCTTCTAGAGCAGACCTGGGCAAGGGGGGGCCCGCGGCCCACATCCGGCCCGCCTACTCTCTGTGACCGGCCCGCCCGTCTTCAGCCGGTGCAGTGGAGCCGGGCTGCAGCGTGCTGGGCAGGGAGAGATCCTGCAGGTCCGCACAGTAAGTGCAGATAGCGGAACGCAGGAGTCTCTCCTCTGTTCCCTGCCGGCACTTTGTCAGTGACACACGCGCGCGCTCTGATGTTATCAGTACTGCGCTGCGTGTGTCATTTCAAAAGTTCCCGCCCGGCAGGAGAAGGAGCAGCACAGCGGGGGGCCTTCACGGAGAGAAGCAGCGGCGGGGGCCTTTCGCAGAACAGCATCAGCGCAGCCAGGGCCCGTATAAGAGAAGGAGCAGCTCAGCGGGGGACCGTACAATAGAAGGAGCAGCTCAGCGGGGGGCCGTACAACAGAAGGAGCAGCTCAGCGGGGGGCCTGTACGGAGGTGCCTGAGGACGGGGACAAAAACAAGGGAGAGGTAAGTAGTGACTAATAAGCTGAGGAGGGGACAATGGAGGAGGGGGGGGGACTGGTGACTAATACTGGGGGTGTAGTGTAGTTTTACAGGTGTAGTATATGGTGTTGTGTATATAGTGGTGTAGTACATGGGGTCAGGGGCGTAACGACCGCGGTCGCAGAGGTCGCCACTGCGACCGGGCCCACAGGGTTATAGGGGCCCAGCAGCCACTCAGCCACTCTGCAGAGCCAGCTGCCGGGCCCCTATGTGTAGTGCCGCTGTGTAGTGGCCGACAATGCGTCCGTCAGGGGGCCGGACTGTGAGTCAGGGGAGCCCAGTGTCAGTAGAGGGGCCCATGACCTGGAGAGGCCCACCAGCCGTTTCTGAGCTGCGGCAGAGCAGGAGTGCTCCTGACCTGCACAGCAGACGGAATAAGCCATCCTGCAGGACCTGCGATGACGTCACGCCCATGTGACTGTGTGGGAGGAGACACAGGATGCCGGGCAGAAAGCAAGGGATACTGAATCCTGAAGGAGATTTGGACACATGATGACTGGTAATAAGAAAAGAGGGGACATGAGAGGGGGTGCAGGGTGAGTGGCATATGAGGGCTGCAGACTGACAGAAGGATGTGAAGGGGTGCAGAGTGTTTGAGAGGGGTAAGTTGGGGTACAGGCAGGGTGAGATATGTGGGCAGGGTGTGTGACATATCGGGGTATAGTGTGTGTGATATGGAGGTGCAGGCTGTATGGGAAGCAGGGTATGTGACATATGGAGGTATAGTGTGTGTGTGATATGGGGGGTGCAGGCTGTATGGGGAGCAAAGTGTGAGATATGGGGGTGCAGGTTGTATGGGGAGCAGGGTGTGTGACATATGGGGGTGTAGTGTGTGTGATATGGAGGTGCAGGCTGTATGGGAAGCAGGGTATGTGACATATGGGGGTATAGTGTGTGTGATCTGGGGGGTGCAGGCTGTATGGGGAGCAGGGTGTGTGAGATATGGGGGTGCAGGTTGTATGGGGAGCAGGGTGTGTGACATATGGGGGTATAGTGTGTGTGTGTGTGTGTGTGTGTGATATGGGGGTGCAGGCTGTATGGGGAGCAGGGTGTGTGACATATGGGGGTGTAGTGTGTGATATGGGGGTGCAGGGTGTATGGGGAGCAGGGTGTGTGACATATGGGGGTGTAGTGTGTGTGATATGGGGGTGCAGGCTGTATGGGGAGCAGGGTGTGTAAAATATGGGGGTGTAGTATATTACTGGTGTACTATATTACAGGTGTACTATATGGAGGTGTGCTATATGGAGGTGTGCTATATGGAGGTGTTGTATATAGTGGTGTAGTATATGGGGGTATAGTGATGTAGTATATTACAGGTGTGCTATATGTAGGTGTAGTATATTACAGGTGTACTATATGGAGGTGTAGTATATTACAGGTGTGCTATATGGAGGTGTAGTATATTACAGGTGTGCTATATGGAGGTGTAGTATATTACAGGTGTGCTATATGGAGGTGTAGTATATTACAGGTGTGCTATATGGAGGTGTAGTATATTACAGGTGTGCTATATGGAGGTGTAGTATATTACAGGTGTGCTATATGGAGGTGTAGTATATTACAGGTGTGCTATATGGAGGTGTAGTATATTACAGGTGTACTATATGGGGGTGTGGTATATGGGGGTGTGGTATACGGGGTGTAGTGATGTAGTATATTACAGGTGTAGTATATAGGGGTGTAGTGATTTAGTATATCGCAGGTGTATTATATATTGGTGTAGTATAATACAGGTGTATATGGGGGTGTAGTGGTGTAGTTTATTACAGGTGTAGTATATGGAGGGGGTGTAGTAATGTAGTATATTGGGTAGAACTGAGTTAATTATATTAGTCCGGCCCTCTAAACCAATCCCAATTTCTCATGCGGCCCCATGGGAAAATTAATTGCCCACCCCTGTTCTAGAGGGACAGAAACGGTTTATCCACGGTGGGGCATCTGTCATATAATGGATACCTAAGGCACCCGACTGACCCCACTGACTGATGGCTGTTATCAGTAAGTCAGTAGCTTTTATACAGCAATGCCACCTCCTATAGTGCTACCGGTGAGCTCCAACTGGAATTTGGGACAAAGGCAATTAAACAAAGCCTTCAAAGCAAACATGAACCTGCCATCTCCCGCATATTCCAGTTTTACACTGTCTGTCAACAGCCATCTCTACTAAGCCAAGCGCTCAGGTGTTTGTAATAGGGAGAGGAAACCGCTATTGCCAGACATCTCTAGTGCAAACTTATCTTCCCCGAAAACAGAAAACAAAAAGGATTAAGCATTTAACGCCTTCACCACCCAGCGACTTTCCGTTTTTCGTTTTATCCACCCTTTCTTCCAAGACCCATAACTTTTTTACTTTTCCATCTGACATTCTGCCACATATTGTACTGTAGAAGTTCAGTGAAATTACAAAACAAGTGCAATTCCACAATGTATTGTGTTGGTTTTTGTTTTTAATTTTTAAATTTTTTTTTTATTTACAGTGTTCACTATTTCGTAAAACTGACTTGGCAGTATGATTTTCCAGGTCGGTAAGAGTTAGTAAATACCAAACATGTATCGTTTTGGGGTTTGTGTTTTTTTTTTTTATATACTGTATTTTTTGTTTTATAAGACGCACCGGATTATAAGATGCAGCGCAACTTTAAAGATAAAAAAGGCAAAATAAAAATGGGGTCCGTCTTATACTCCGGTGTTTTCTTACCGGAGGGGGGCGGCAGCAGAGCGGGGTCACAGAAGGCAGAGGCTGTGCTAGCAGAGGCATCGGGTCAGTGGTGTCAGTGGTGGGCCAGTGGTTGGTGGGTCAGTGAAAGCAGTAGTGGCGGGTCAGTGACAGCAGCGGGTCAGTGACAGCGGTAGCAGCGGGTCAGTGGTGGAGAAGGCCGCTTGCAGACTCTGAAGAGCAAAATGTTCGAATACAGTGAAAAAAATTTAAAAAAAAAAACAAACAAAGGAGCCCACTGTTTATGGCTGGCTGAATGTGGGTGGAGAGCCAGACTGCCCAATAATTGACTTCCATTATACTCATTGCTTGAGTCGAGCCCATCAGAGCATCCAACCTGCTCAACTCAAGAAAAGAACACTCGAGCACTTCAGTGCTAACTCATCATTACTGTCTTCCTATGAATGCCAATGCTTAGCCGACATCCACAGGAAGTACATCATGACAGACAATAGGTCATCAGCTGACCCCTGGCTGTCATGACAACCCATCGCCCCCTACACGATCAGGTCACGAGGCCGGTGATGGGAGTGGGGGAATGACAAGCTCCCCGCCAATGCTCGTTAAATGCCACTGTCAGAGATTGACAGCGGGGGTTAATTAGTTAACAGATGAAGGTGGATCTCAGATCAGATCAGCTGACGTGCAGGGAAACATGCTTTCTTCAAATCGGGGGAGGCAACGGTAAAGCAGGAGTGATAGCAGCACAAGAGTTTACAGGAGACAGAAAAGTACAGAGGCGGTATCGGGGAGAGGAAGGGTAGTACTGGTGAAGAGGGATGGGAGATAGTCTATGAAACAAGATATATCGCCTGCAGCTGTACAGCTTATCTAGGAAATGTCAATAAGGATGGATGGAAGCTATGACTGTCACAGACAATCTGTGAAGAAGCAAGCATAAATCCGGAAGGGTGGTAGTAGGGAAAGGGCAGGTAGAGTATCAGGTAGAGCCCAAGAGGCAGAATGAGATTGGCACACATGACCAGGCTTAGTCAGGAGGCTAGTTTGTATAATAGTCCACACACCCTCATCTGTGATACCATACCGCAGAAGAAGGGAGTCGCATTCAGGAACTGCTTCATATTGAATAATCTAAATAGCACATACTGTGCCATCAACAATTGTAAAAGCTCTCATCCAGTGGGATTTTTGAAGTTATGCCAGGTCACTAAAAAGGCATTTTTTCTCTCACCAGAGTGTCCCTTTAAATTCAATAAAAGTTATAAGGCAAGGAACTGATGCTGTAGTACTGAACCTTTACAGGAATGCTAAGCTAGAAAAGTAAGGTGACTTTTGTGTACATTTGAGAATTGAAAGTGATGTTCGCTAGATAAAAAGTGTTGTAGTGAAAACAGATCTTCCACATCATGGAAATATACAAATTCTAGGGTTAAAATTTGTAATATTTTTGATAATCTACTTCTCTACAAGAAAAATATCAAAGGATAGACTGCAGGAAGTACAGGACTGCAGAGGACTGGGGTAAAGTTAATTTCTCTGATGAAGACCCCTTCAAACTGAAACACATCTAAACATTGACGCAACAAAGGATATCAAAACCTAAGCTTGTTTCAGTCTCAAACGTTTTGGCCACGATTGTAGATATTACAAGCATCACTCCAGACTCACTACATCATAACAGGGAACCATAAAATAATAATAAAGAAAGAAGCATGTTGACAACATATATTGAAATTTTTTTCAAAATCACTGAAACTGAGCTGGAAAGACATCTTCAACAAGGCTTAACATTTTTATATTATTATTTCACTCAAACCCAACACGTTAAAACATCTCCGCTTTTTTGATCCAACAGCGCAGCGTGTCTCCAACAGGAAATTAACATCTGAACATTTCAGAAGTATAGCACAAATGAAAGCATCGCCGAGACTCTGTTCTTCGTGAAGATATAGTGTCATTGTGATCATCTTTCATACAGAACAATATGATCTTCCAAATGTTCAAAAATTCTAAGCAAACCAAAAAAAAAAACAAAAAAAAAAAAACTAGGTCTCTGGGGAATCTTGCACTGCTGTCATTGATTAGATCATGTCTGTACCGCGGAATAAAATAATAATCTTCTACAGCACAATAATGCTAATATGGCAGATACATTATCCACAGCACATTTCTGCATCAACAAGTAACAAATGTGAATCTCTCTGCAATGCAGCGCAAAAGGTACAACAAAACATAAAACTATCAAGAGAGCGCAAGGATCTATACAAGGTTTTTGCCAACTCATCTGACAGCAGTATAATGTAGACAAAGATCCTGAATCCAATGATAGAAAAAAAGAAAAGGCAGTTACCGATACAATTCTACTTTGTATCGTAGCTCAGTCCATAAGCTTCCACATGGAAGAGGTTGGGGCTTACCGCATAAATGTGAAAAAAGATAATTTTTTTTTGCAGGAAAGATGGTTTTAGAAACCAAGGTTCTTGAGTAAAATTTAACTTTTATTTACATATATAAAAATATGCTACATCATAGAATTGGCTGTGTAGGAGTGCTAATATACTCTAGACTACACGTTGCGGCATGACTCTACACCTTCATCATGGTTTTTTCACTCTTTAGAGAACAGCATTCTATATAAATCGAGATCACATGGTATGCGCACAAACCACGTATAACTAGATTAAAAAGGGGGTGAAGCTCCCTATAATACCAAAGGTAGCCTCCCAGGTTAATCAACTTTACTGAAATTATCACATAAAAGGTATCATAGAATTACATTTACCGAGAACTAAGGAAGAATATAAGAACAATCACATATAATCCTAGGATAGATCATTCATTGATAAATAAAAATGATAAGGTATCAAATATTAGACCTATATTAAGATATCTCTTACTGTAGAAGCTACTCATTTTCTAAAAACTTCCTGTACAGGGGAGAAAAGCAAAACAACGGTGAAGGGAGAACTTGCAAAAGAAAAATGACTTAGTAACACACTATAAGGTCTTGTGTGTGGTTCAGTCCTGATGGCATTCAACTTTCTAGTGGAAAAATCCCTTGGCTTTCTCTAATGAGAAGTTTGATTGCCACCTCTGAGCGGTTTTGAAACTTTATACTTTTAAAATCGGAAGCCCTTCAGATCCCCTCCATGTTCTTTCATAAAGTGCTGTGATCCTAACCGCAGTGGGATTCAGTGTGTCAGAAATATGTTTTCGGATGCGATTTTTTAATGGCCCTGTAGTACATCCTACATATTGGATTTGGCAGGTAACGCATTCAATTCATGTGGTGTTATAGTTCATAAGGCTTTGAATAGTAAATTCTTTATATTTATTGAAAGAAATTTGTCTGATTTTTCTGCAAATTACTGTATCAGCTTTTACATCTGCTAGCTCCACAATTGAAAAAAAAAAAAAACTTTTAAAATCTAGCCATGTATAGATCACTGGCACTTTGTCATTAAATAGGATTGTTTGTAATGTGGGGGTTTTTGCAACAAATTTGGATTTGATTTTTCTTTAGGATTCCTTTTAGGTCCGGATCTTGGTTCAAAAGATGGAATTTCCTCAAAATATTTTTTAGACTGTTAAATTGTAAGCGGTGCTCAGTAGAAAAAGTAATTGATTGTTGATTTGTATTCTTTTTCTTATTTTTATTAGTAAGTAACAGACTGCGATCTAGATCCCCTTCAGTTGATTTTGCTCGGTCCAATGACCATTTGGGGTAGCCCCTTTTGGAGAGCCTCTCAAATTTTACTACTCTCTTTTTTTATAGATATTATTAAAACTATTCTGTTTCATATGTGGAAGTTCCCTCACCGGAATGGTTTTTATTACATGGCACGGATGACAGAAATCAGCAGCTAGAATGTTATTTGTAGAGGTAGATTTTCTATAAAAGGGGAAATTATCAGTGCACCACAATCATAAGAAAGTTCTAAAGTAATATCTCAAAAGTTCATATAATGAGAATCGATATTACTTGTGAATTTTAGGCTAAAGTCATTAAAGTTCATATATTGGACAAAGGTGTTTGCTTCTTCCATTGAACCATTCCAGATGAATAGTAGATGGTCTATGAATCTACCTATCCAGGTTATCTTATATGTAAAAGGGATTATTCTCATTGCAGAAGTATAATTCTTCTCATCTGGCCATAATATTTTCAGTAAAGGGGAGCCAAATTCCCCCTTCACTGGCAAATGAGAATTTTTAGCTTTAGTCATGTAGCAGAGCTAAGAGAGAGCTGCACCCACCTGGAGGGGCCAGTGGTCAGTTGGAAAAGGCGGGAGGAAGTGGTGTGCAGTCTGAGGAGAGAGTCTGTAAAAGTCAGTCAGAGAATGAGTTATAAGTAAAGGAGAGGAATAGAAAGTGAAAAGACAGAAAAAGACCTGCAGTGAGAACGGAGTGCTGTGAAAAGGAGAGAGGACCGTGAGGTGAGGAACCGGGAACTCCAAGACCTGTGGGCCCCCTGTGGAAGTACAAGACTCCAGGAACCGCAGCGTGTCCATGGAAGGACGGAACCAAGCTCACAGACCTCAGCACAAGGCAGGGTGCAGATCCCTAGGGCAGTGAGACCCTTTATGGACAATGTCAATTCTGCCCGGTGAAGGAATCTCCTGGGTTCTTCACCACCAAAAGAGTCTGAAGCATCAGCAGCAAAGAGGGGACCGGGGACTGAACCCCTTAAATAGTCCAGGCTGCCTCCAATAGGACCAAGAGAAACAGAGGGGTTCCCAAGTAGCTCTAGGCCATGGGAGCCTAGGGACAACGATCCCAGGTCACCGCTGGCACGGAGAACAAGGGGAGCGGATACACCTGGGACTGGCACCAGCGGGTTCAGGTACCACCACAGCAAAGTAAAGAAAGGCAAGTTAAACTACAATATTGGTGTGGACTGTTTCCTTGACGGCGTGCACTCACATAGACTGTGCCCCACTACAACCCCCATCATCCACTGTTGGGGCCTGTCCCTGCTTGCGGAGCACTCTGACCATCCAGGCTGCTTCACTCCATCAGCCCCAGTAGAAACCTGCAGTGACGGCCCCAAATAACCTGGCCACACACCGCAAGTGGCGTAGTCGACAAAAAACCCTTTTATTTACTACAAAAGACACTGCCAGAGTCACGGAACCGGACCCCGCCACGGCTGACGCCCCCGGACTAGTCCGGCCCGGTTCTAAGTCTCCCGCCCTTGGGCGGGTGTGTCACTGTCTTTAGCTTACATAGCAAAAAACACGCTGACAGATACCCTTTAACTTTTTTTTATCTTGTTGGAACAAGTGACGGATTCTCTGAGAGCACATTAAAATAATCATATTTTGTGGATGGTTTATTCAACAAAAAAGGCTTCACTGAGATAAACAGTCACAAAATTAAAAAAACTAAAAATGATGATCATGAAGATGATGAGGAGGAGGATGATCATGGACCAAACGTTATGTGAAAATAAAGCAGAAAACAGCCTAATAAATACATACATAAATTATCCAAACGTTAACCAGTAATTTATGTGAGCTGAAGGTGGATAATTGATTTTACAAACAGTTTAAGAAACATGATTGTTGAAGTTTAAATACCTCTGCCAATGAATATTAATAAGATCTATTCAGCTGAAGGATATCATCTCCATGCTTGCGTCAATGGCAGAGCCAATGTCACATTTTCTAGCCCCACTACTGACTGCAGGTGAAAGCAGTATCCAGGTTAAGAAAAACAATGTGCGTCACCAACGGAAAAAAAACATTGTCATGCTGTCAATTTCAATTAACCTACGTTTACAAATTACCTCAAATAGAGCACCAGAAATAGCTAGTGCACCCATACCGCGAGCAGGAAATACAAATTATGTATTATCTGAAAAACAAACAATGAAAATGTGCGCACTTCCAACTAAACGTTCCTTTCCATTGCACTGGCCAGGTCACTGCCTTTGAAATCAATATAAATCACAAAATAACTATTTAAATTTGTTGTTTTTCAAAACTGTTATTCTTATTTTTATCCGTCCCTGGTCTCATTGAGACAGGGCTGTGTGCCATTACTTTCTGAAGATTAAAATTGTCTACAACATTCCAGTGGCCATATGGCAAACATGTAATGCGGTCCCTGCTCACTCTCAGAGGCTGGGAAATCAAGGTCCTTTTCTTCAGCCAGATTCCCAAGGAGCGCAGTGCTTGGGCAGATGGCCCTTTAATTCCCCCTGACACTGCGAGCAAGTGCACTCAGTATTCACTACTGAATGCTACAGCGCATGCACTGAAAACTTAGGTCCGGACGCTGGCCATTGCCAGCGTCAGGGCATAGTTTGTGGGTAGAGTTAGGATGCTCACGTCCCACCGATGGAGAGCAGCCCCAGTGTCTTCTATATACCGCAGCCGAAGCGTCTCCTATGAAGGAGATGTACATGCTGCGGCTCCAGTGTCTTCTATGCAATCTATATACAGCAGGCTCAGGGTCTCCGATGCATTGTATACACAGCAGTATTAGTGTCTCCTATGCGATGAATTTACAGCACTCTCAGTGTCTCCTAATCAATGTATATACAGCAGTCTCAGTATCTCCTATGCTATGTATATAGATCAGTTTCAGTGTCTCCTATGATGTATATAATGCAGTCTCAGTATCTCCTATGTGATGTATATACAGTAGTCTCAGTGTCTCCTATGAGATGTAGACTGTAGACCTTCCACTGCTTGAATTCTATAATCATGACATGAGCATTGATGGATTTCCAACATTGAGGAAACATGCAGTGTAATATACACTGTGTTGGGTACAATTAACTGCTGTGTGCAGTTCTTTACAAGACTTATCGCAAAGAGTTGACTGTGCTACAGACCAACGCACACCTGGAGAAGCAGTTGCGAGCAGCAACATCAATACTAACATCTCTCCAAAAAAAAAAAAAATAAAGCAATTTCAGCCATCACGCTAAGGGGTGCTTCACACACAGCGAGCTCACTGCCGAGATCGCTGCTGAGTCACGCTTTTTGTGACGCAGCAGTGACCTCATTAGCGATCTCGCTGTGTGTGACACTGAGCAGCGATCTGGCCCCTGCTGCGAGATCGCTGCTCGTTACACACAGCCCTGGTTCGTTTTCTTCAAAGGCGCTCTCCCGCTGTGGACACACAGATCGCTGTGTGTGACAGCGAGAGAGCGACAAATGAAGCGAGCAGGGAGCAGGAGCCGGCGTCTGGCAGCTGCGGTAAGCTGTATCCAAGATAAACATCGGGTAACCAAGGTGGTTACCCGATATTTACCTTAGTTACCAGCCTCCGCAGCTCTCACGCTGCCTGTGCTGCCGGCTCCGGCTCTCTGCACATGTAGCTGCATTACACATCGGGTTAATTAACCCGATGTGTACTGTAGCTAGGAGAGCAAGGAGCCAGCGCTAAACAGTGTGCGCGGCTCCCTGCTCTCTGCACATGTAGCTGCATTACACATCGGGTTAATTAACCCGATGTGTACTGTAGCTAGGAGTGCAAAGCTAAGCGGTATGCGCTGGTAACTAATGTAAACATCGGGTAACCATACCCGATGTTTACCTTAGTTACCAGTGTGCGCAGCTTCCAGACGCCGGCTCCGTGCAAGCGCAGGGTCGCTTGCACGTCGCTGCTGGCTGGGGGCTGGTCACTGGTGAGATCTGCCTGTTTGACAGCTCACCAGCGACCATGTAGCGATGCAGCAGCGATCATGACCAGGTCAGATCGCTGGTCGGATCGCTGCTGCATCGCTAAGTGTAAAGGCACCTTAAGGGAGAGTTAATTCCTTGACCAAATATAACAGGATTATTTCAACTTTGATCTTTTTGTACAACCCACAGCCAAACAAACTGGCTGGTCCTTGGCAGAAAACAAAAGGTTCCCCACCCCTTCTCTAAGGATGGGTTCACATGTTCAGTATTTATTTCTAGTTTTATATGCATATAGGGAATACAAAAAAAAGACAGAATTAAAAGAATCTAGTACTATGAGATGGGATCCAAAATGTCAAAGTTTCACAAGTTTGGTGCAAAACCATCAGCAATCTATCTGCATTTACTGCCAGATGAAAAGTGTTGTGTGCACAACTTTTCTAGTCTGTCCTAGAAGAAAAAAAATGGATATTAAAAGGATCCACTAATGTACGTCACGCTGATAAATTGGGGAGAAGGGGTGTGGCCTCTCTGTACCATGAACCAGGCTTGCCCGGAGGGGTGTGACTAAGTGCCTACCCAGTCTCCACCAGAACCTATGATAGAGAAGTTGGATTTTGCAGATCGTAGGAATCAGGTAACATTCCAGAGCAGTTCCTGGTTGTCGTACTCCACCAAGAGGCTGAACAGCACAAAGCGAGAAGGATGAGGTAAGATCCACTGCCTCGATTGAACCACAAGAATGGTAACCCCTGTCACTTATGTTCAACTGTGAGCTCTCCAATATTCTTAGACAGGTTCTTTAACCCCATGCAGTGATCATGTACCTATCTCTTTCTTACCGTGTTCATGACTATCTAGTGAGCAGGGCAGAAGGAACACTAGTCCTGCTTTAGGAGAATGACACAAAGGGAAAACGACAGACAAGGAAAAAAATATATAAATAAATAATATACTACATTCACGTAACATGCATACCAAACATCAGGTGGGTAAAAAAGGGAAAGGGAAGGGCAATAAATCAAAAAGGGAGATAATGAATAGGAAGACACCTCCACGCCACAAACAAGGAATAGGAAGCGATCACTGACAACTACTAAGGCAAATTGGTGAGTACTTATACTAGAGGGGAGTGGAGATATCAGAACAGCTGGAGACAACTCAGGAAACAAGCCACGAAAGAGAAGGAACTACTTAACCCAGCAGTGCCAACACAAGGAAAATCTGCCCAGCTAGCTGGAAGGCAAAGCAGATGCAACCAAGTAGATGTGTGTGCAGCCACGAGCTGCGACCTTCGGTCCCCTGGAATAGGGAAGGCCTCTTTTTGATGTGATGCCCCCATTACAGTATATTGAAAATGCAAAGAAAACATTTCTGTTAAGAATGTATCCATTATATATCCAGTAAATACGGTAGATACTGTAATTTTCACTGCCCATGCCCAGAACACCACAGTTGTGCAGTTCGATCTAATGGATCCGTTAAAAGGCAACCAATCATCAGAATTTTGTTATATAAAATAAAAGCAGTGTCATACTGGCACTAGAATGCTGAAGCCAAGCATACCTTTTATTGAAAGATGGGATGCTTGATTGCTGAAATATATACATCAAAGTTGCAGAAATGCACTGCACTTTGATTGACGAGTGCATCGGGGAGAGGGCCTGTGTGTTTATTCCTCCTTTGACGTCCTCTATGTTGCGTCCCCTTTTTTATTCAAATATCGCGTCACGCCGCCATTGTTGCGGTCTTCATTCTATTAAAGACACTGATGCGAAGACAATGAGTGGCACTGGCGCATGCGCAGATGTTAAAAAAAAAAATAAAAATAAATCAATAATAAATGAAGAAAGATCTGGGCATGCGCTGATGCCGCTCATAGCTTCTCTATAGTGTCTTCAATAAAATGGCGCCGAAGATCGCAGTACACGCATGCGTGGACTCTGGCGCCATTTTAATGAAAACCTAATTACTGTGGCAATGCGCACACGCCACCAATAGCAGCAATGGCAACGTGACGTGATATTTAAATAAAGAAAAAGGGGCAAGCCATAGAGGACGCAAGAGGAGGAATATACACCAAGGACCTGATCCACAAAGGCCTGCACTGCTGCACACATCAAAGCGCAGTGCATTTCTGCAACTTTGATTAAAGATATTTCAGCAACCAACATCCAATCTTTTAATAAAAGGTATGCTTGGATTTAGCATCCGCGTACCAATATGACACTGCCTTTACATCATATAGCAAAATCCTGGTGCTTGGGTCCCTAAAAATAGAGAGAAATCAACAGCAAAATAAAGCCTGTTTACAAAGGATTCATTGTCAAAATGTAAAAATTTTACATTAAAAAGGCTTGTCGATTTATGGTCTGTTTTTAGCAGATTGGTTTAAAACAGAATAACAGGATCCATTTTCGACAGGATTACTGGACATGTACAGACTGTCCAATATGGCCAGTCTCCAATAAAAGTGTTGAATACACAATTTCCTTTGGACACATTTAAAATTGTACCCAATACACACACAAACACACAAACACAAACACACACAAACACAGTATATCAACCAATTGGTGGATTTTCTGATGAAGTGAGGATACACTTCGAACCACGTTGAAATGAGCCTCCTATATTACGGTATACTACTCAGTACTACCTACAGCAGCGCTGTATATTTGTTCCACTGTTTTATTCTAGTTTCTATACTTGAAGATCTGACATATGATTGAGTCTTACATTGGGAAGGAGATCATAGGGTCACACCACCACCCAAAAAACTATTAAAAAGACCCCAATCTCTGTAGATTTTTAGGTGATATTTATATGCAGCTTTTTGTGCAAATAAGCATTTTACTGTACCAGAAAAAGCTGAGATTTCAGAAATGTCCTATTTGCCTTTTTGCAGCTGCTGCTTGACCTGGAGATCACGGAGTTCACAGACCTGCATCTCGTAGCAGAAAAACACTTTTTTTGTCAAGAAATGCAGATTTGGTGCTGAAATTTATACACCATATTCCTGCACCAAACCTGCATCACATGAAAGGCCCAAAAAAGGAAAAACAAAAACATTATTGCAACAAAATCACATTGTGTTTTGATGCATTTTTTTTGCTAGAAGAAGCAGATTTGGTGCAGGAATATGATGTATAAATTTTCACTCTACATCTCTTGGCAAAAAAACGAGGTTTTGTGCCAGGATATGCAGGTATTCCTTCACCCCCCAGCTGTTGGCTTTATCATTGCAGAGTATCAAAAACGCCGCATGGGTCCCTCTTATTTTGATATAAAGCCAAAATAAGCACATGGCTGGGGGCTGCAGCCTATAGCTGTATGCTTTATCTGTGCTGGGTATCATAATATGGGAGGACCCTTCATCAATACTGTGTGCGATTGCAAGCAGTCAGACACGCTGTCACACAGGCTGTGGGCGCGGTCTAACTACAACCAGACGCTGGCACTGCTGGTGGGCGGGGAAAGCAGTGCATATGCATGAGGTTAATGAGCAGCCCCAGAAGTAGTGTTACAGCCGTGCGGGAGACTGGTAAGTATAACATGACTGCTTTTCCCCATTTTCTTTTCCAAGCAGTGTGCCATTGGGTTTGGCGCAGTACCACAGCCTCCTCTAGAAAACAGATGGCGCAGTAAAAAAGTGCATTGAAGACTGGCATTTTGAATCTGCATTTAGAATAAACCAGTGGGGAGAAAAAAAAAATCAAAACCTCAGCAGTATTCATAGCATTTAACTAATAAAAGGACTATTAGGCTAAACATGCGAAAGTATTAACTCGCACAAAATTCAAAGTAACCATGTCTGAATGGACGCTCCGCCATCCAAGACTAATCTATGATGTATTGAGATGTATGTGCACTGAGCGGAAACTTCTGTAACAGGAAAACTTCACTTCACTAAACACTGTATGAAACAATGTTTTCTCTGGCACTGTGCATGGCCAGGCACTGCTATCTACCATACGACATCCTGGACTTAAGCTTACACAATATTTATCTACAGAAAATAAAAAGTACCTATTACAGCCAGGTCTACCCATTTCGTCTATGGGCCAACGCCAACAGCCAATCAAGCAAAACATCCGCTACTGGGTTCAACAGGAAACCATCAGGTCAAGATGTGTTTGTGTGAAACTTGTACTTTCTAATTACAGAATAGATTAGGATATGGTAATATACCAACGCACTATTTTAACTAGAATTTATTTATAATTACAGCAGAAACTAGAAAGAAATGAAACATTTCCTTGATTTACCCAACTGCTTTCTTATCTATAGAGATTCTTAGTAATCTGTCTCCCAATACCGACACAGAATCCGATGTATGGCTAAATTCACACAACTGTCCCAGCGCTGCCCGTGCCAAAAAATTATGGCCAGAGAGACAGGGGTGGGAATTGACAGCAAGACCCAACCCACATATTCCCTTCCTGTTGCACCTGTTAATCAAGTAGCAGTGTATTGCTGGAACTTTACTTTCATGTATTTCTGAAATAAAACATCCAGAATAAAAGCTATGCTTACATTCAGCATCTTAGTGCCAGCATAGCACTGGCTTTACTTTATATATGAAAATCCTACTTATTGGTTCTCTTTAACTTGTTTCCATTTTTGGACTTGGGTGGGAATTTTTTATTTTCTTCTTTATTAATGTAGCTAGAGGAGATTGTATTTTACAGTAAGTTTAGATTTTTTTTTTCTTGAAGCAATTAAATAAAATTCTTTCAAAAGTTGATTGACACTTGGAATCAGGAGGGAAAAATGGCCTCTTTTAGTGCTTTCTGCATTAGGACCATCTTTACTTCCCCTTTTTTTTATCCTCCATCACTCAGCAGAACTTCATGGTTGTGCATTTTCTTTTTATTTAAACAACAATTTTATGCAGGAGAAACAATTGTATTTTTGTTATTATTGCTCACATTTCACACAAAACCTGTGAATTGATTATTACGGTCATGTGGAAAACTTAATAAAAATATTTTTTCCATTGTAAAAAGGTCCTCCTTAGGAAAGCAGTCCTCTACATAGACAAGTCAATGTCAGAGCTGATCCAAGTCTGCAAGAACCCAGCAGCTCCAATAAGCAAGGAAGACAACCAACGATCATTTGATCCCTGGAAAAAAAGAAGCATAGTCAATGCCGAAACTTCTGTTCAGTACATAGGGCTCATTGAGCTATATCGCTTCAGTCTTTGCTTCAGGGTCCCCACCTCTGACAGCAGGGAACCTGACCGGCTTCTGGAGATTAAAGAACACCAACTTTAAGCACTCATCATATATATATATATATATTTGTGCGGGATTAAAGCCCTGGACCAAGTGGCATCATTTACAACAGTTGGTGGTTATCAGAGGTAGTTTCAGTGTAAGCGCTTCACAACATGGAGTAGTCTTCTAACTTATATAGTTATAACGTAATTTTAGTTATATGGTTAGCATTGCTGAAAGACACCAGGGGAGATAAACCTACAGGTATCTGAATCAAGCTCATTGAAAAAATTTCTGGTAGAAAATTATAGGAAGTTGCTTCAATCAGTTAAAAAAGATACAAAGAATTTCCACCAATAATCTAAAATGGTTAATACTAGTAATTAATACAATTCAGGGCAGCAGACAAGCTTGGTGGTTGGGTTCATTCCAGTATCCATTTCTCTATTCTAGCTGGTGCAAACATTGCATCAGTTTCATCAAAGCTGTCATACCAGAAAAAAAAAAAAAACTTAAAAAGTCACAATTTTGACACAACTGACAGCAGAGCTATATTTATTCAACTTTTGGCATTCTTGTGCCCTTTTTGCTCATTTAGTGCACATTTAGTGCTGGCTTTTTGTTTTTTCTTCATTGAATTGGTCGGTGGTTGACCTCCACCTTGCTATGCACCCCAATTTGGGATGTATTCCATCTGTCTGGATTTTGGCGGTTGGTGACTGTTCACATTAAGTCATCAGGCTTTGTCCACAGGCTATTTACTTCATGCAGCATTTGCTTGGACCTGTCCCGCCCACAGCCATGACTCAGTCATGGGTACGGGATTGAAATAGACCAGGTGAGTGCTGCTGGGAGCAGTTCTACTATTCATATTTGAGGCCGTATGGCACATTTTCTAAAAATATTTGAGTGTAGGACTGCCTCAAATGAGATTTGCCGTGACGTGGCGAGGTAGCTCAAGAAATTGCAATTTTTTGCCAAAAATCTCAAAATTTTTATAATAAGTACAGTTTGGAATTTTTAGTGCTGAAGTGCACATTTAGTGCACATTTAGTGCTGGCTTTTTGTTTTTTCTACAAATGTACAGTATTGCCTGATTTTCTCTCTCTCCATGTCTGACACTCAAAATCTAGAAAGGACATTGCCTACCAGTGATAAAGGATGGGAAGCAAATATCAGCAGAGCAGACATTCACACTAGGCCGTGATTGTAACATGTCTACTCCAGACTGCCTAAAAATCATAATTAACCTTCCAATAGCAAATCTCAGAAATGTGGCACTCCGAATAACCCTTACTACTTCCAGGTACAACATTACTCCTTTTATGAGGGCAACACAAATCTGAATAGGTTCTTTTCAAGAGAGGAAGGGATGTGTACGTTTCCATTTTATCATTCTGCTACATTTTACATAAGAACTTCATGCCTCGCTCTTATTTTAGGTGTTGTGCTGGGATGTAAATGCATCCTGTGTAGCAGCTCTGAAGCCTTCAGAGGAGAAATATAGAATATTAGGAGATTAAGGGTACTCCGTCTATATGAAATGTATGGGACACAAACATAAAATAATCCAGATCACACAGCAGAGCACAATATATATATATATATATATATATATATATATATATATATATATATATATATATATATATATATATATATATATATATATATATATATATATATATATATATATATATTGTGCTCTGCTGTGCACTAAATATATATATATATATATATATATATATATATATCACACACGCATTGTTCCTACGATTTGTACGTGTCTTTCCTCAACTATCTATATATGACAGACTCTTACATGACAACGGTTTTGTACAACACCTTTGTTTTGTACATGTCTTTTTTTTCCAGATATAAGTAGTTGGGGATTATATATTACCGTATTTTTCGGACTATAAGACGCACCGGACTATAAGACGCACCCTGGTTTTAGAGGAGGAAAATGAGAAAATAAAACTTTAAGCAAAAAATGTGGTCATGACACATTGTTATGGGGCGAGGATCTGCTGCTGAAACTGTTATGGGGGTAATGTCCCCAAATTTTCTACTAAGGTACCCCAGCCTGGTAATGATCCTCCTGCCTTGTATATGATCCTGCTATAAACCCCCATCCAGCCTGTTCACATATACCCCCCCCATCCAGCCTGTTCACATACCCCCCCCCCATCCAGCCTGTTCACATACCCCCCCATCCAGCCTGTTCACATACCCCCCCCATCCAGCCTGTTCACATACCCCCCCATCCAGCCTGTTCACATCCCCCCCCATCCAGCCTGTTCACATCCCCCCCCATCCAGCCTGTTCACATCCCCCCCCCCATCCAGCCTGTTCACATCTCCCCCCCATCCAGCCTGTTCACATCCCCCCCCCCATCCAGCCTGTTCACATCCCCCCCATCCAGCCTGTTCACATCCCCCCCCTCAATCCAGTTCACATCCCCCCCCATCCAGCCTGTTCACACCCCCCCCATCCAGCCTGTTCACATCCCCCCCCTCCATCCAGTTCACATCCCCCCCATCCAGCCTGTTCACATCCCCCCCATCCAGCCTGTTCACATCCCCCCCATCCAGCCTGTTCACATCCCCCCCCCATCCAGCCTGTTCACATCCCCCCCCCATCCAGCCTGTTCACATCCCCCCCCCATCCAGCCTGTTCACATACCCCCCCATCCAGCCTGTTCACATACCCCCCCATCCAGCCTGTTCACATGCCCCCCCATCCAGCCTGTTCACATCCCCCCCCCCCCCATCCAGCCTGTTCACATCCCCCCCCCATCCAGCCTGTTCACATCCCCCCCCCCCATCCAGCCTGTTCACATCCCCCCCCCATCCAGCCTGTTCACATCCCCCCCCCCCCCCATCCAGCCTGTTCACATCCCCCCCCCCATCCAGCCTGTTCACATACTCCCATCCTGCTGTATGCCCCCATCGTGCTCATATACCATCCTGGTATATGGCCTGTATCCTATAGCACAGAGAAAAAAAATAAACGTTTATACTCACCTTTTCCTCACTCCCTGCAGCACCGATCATCTTCCTCTCTGGCACACTGATCTGTGTGTGTGGAGCCGTTCCCCTGCAGCACGCGATGTCTTCCTGTCTGTGCCGATCAGCTGACCAGCTCAGCACAGATCAGCTGACCGGCACAAACAGGAAGACATCGCGTGCTGCAGGGGGCGGCTCCACACACGGGGACGGGTGAGTGTACTGATTCACTGCACCCCGCGCTGGTAATGACCCGCGGGGGGCAGTGAATACAGCCGCACATGATCACTCCAGGCTGTAATTGCCAGGGGTGATCATGCGGCCGGCTCTTTACTATGCGCGCGTCCCCGCTCGTCCTCCCGTCCACCTGTCAGCGCCGGCTTCTGCGCTGCGAGATGGCCGGGAGGAGGATGGGCGTGCATATGTAATGAGCGGGCCCACGTGGTCACGGCAGGCGCTGCTGCTGCCTGCTCGTGTCCCCGATGACCCGCTCCACCACAGCACCCTCGTTCCCGGCCGCAGCCCTATAGTCAGACCATAAGACGCACCCCCAACTTTCCCCCAACATTTGGGGGAAAAAAAGTGCGTCTTATGGTCCGAAAAATACGGTATATATATATATTACAGACCACAGGGTGAAGGCAAAAGAGCCAACAAGTGCTAAGCATCTCTGGGAACTCCTTCCAGACTGTTGGAAAAACATTTCCGGTGACTACCTCTTGAAGCTCATCAAGAGAATGCCAAGAGTGCGCAAAGCAGTAATGAAAGCAAAATGTGGCTACTTTTAAGAACCTAGAATATAAGACATATTTTCAGTTGTTTCACACTTTAAGTATTTAATTCCACATGTTTTAATTCATAGTTTTGATGCCTTCAATGTGAATCTACAATTTTCAGAGTCATGAAAATAAATTAAACTCATTGAATGAGAAGGTGTCTCCAAACGTTTGCTCTGTACCGTATATATGTACACACACACACACACACACACACACACACACACACACACACACACTATAAAGTGCTCAGCATAGAGTACACTCCCTTTGACAAGTAAGATTGGACTTATTTTACAACCAGAATTTGATATTTGATCAGTTTGATCACAGTGTGGTCCGAGTGTCATTAGTTTTTCTTGTACATGACAAGAAGAAAAAGAAAAAAAAGTTTTTCAACCTGCCCCATTTTGACACTATATGTATGCACACCAGTGACTATGTAAGGGGAATATATGAAAAGCAGAAACTGCTGTGTGAATACTGACTTGAAAAATCCAACAGCTATATGTAAGAATGAAAATGTGAAAAATGGAACCTGCATTACTGCCATGAACATATGAATAAAGAGAAATTTAGCGATTGAATTGATCAATGCAACAGAGCCCCAACACTACGCCAAAGTATTCCTCTACGTTGGGGTCCCTAGCTTGTGTGGGTCCTCTCATGCAGTTAAAAAAACTTACCGTGTATGGGAAGCTGAGACCCAGGCTATATATGCGTATAATGTGGACTGGCAATAGATGTGGGTGGGGCCAGGTTCACAAACAAAAGACTACAAATCAATCAAGAAATAACGTCTGGAACACCAATTCTGAGTCTGAACTGGGTGCAAAAACCTAAAAGAATCTACACTATGTGGAGAGTAGGTATGCACACCAGTGACTATGTAAGGGGAATATATATATAATATATATATATATATATATATATATATATATATATATATATATATATATATATATATATATATATTATATACAGTTAGGTCCAGAAATATTTGGACAGTGACACAATTTTCGCGAGTTGGGCTCTGCATGCCACCACATTGGATTTGAAATGAAATCTCTACAACAGAATTCAAGTGCAGATTGTGGCGTTTAATTTGAAGGTTTGAACAAAAATATCTGATAGAAATTGTAGGAATTGTACACATTTCTTTACAAACACTCCACATTTTAGGAGGTCAAAAGTAATTGGACAAATAAACCAAACCCAAACAAAATATTTTTATTTTCAATATTTTGTTGCGAATCCTTTGGAGGCAATCACTGCCTTAAGTCTGGAACCCATGGACATCACCAAACGCTGGGTTTCCTCCTTCTTAATTCTTTTCCAGGCCTTTACAGCCGCAGCCTTCAGGTCTTGCTTGTTTGTGGGTCTTTCCGTCTTAAGCCTGGATTTGAGCAAGTGAAATGCATGCTCAATTGGGTTAAGATCTGGTGATTGACTTGGCCATTGCAGAATGTTCCACTTTTTTGCACTCATGAACTCCTGGGTAGCTTTGGCTGTATGCTTGGGGTCATTGTCCATCTGTACTATGAAGCGCCGTCCGATCAACTTTGCGGCATTTGGCTGAATCTGGGCTGAAAGTATATCCCGGTACACTTCAGAATTCATCCGGCTACTCTTGTCTGCTGTTATGTCATCAATAAACACAAGTGACCCAGTGCCATTGAAAGCCATGCATGCCCATGCCATCACGTTGCCTCCACCATGTTTTACAGAGGATGTGGTGTGCCTTGGATCATGTGCCGTTCCCTTTCTTCTCCAAACTTTTTTCTTCCCATCATTCTGGTACAGGTTGACCTTTGTCTCATCTGTCCATAGAATACTTTTCCAGAACTGAGCTGGCTTCATGAGGTGTTTTTCAGAAAATTTAACTCTGGCCTGTCTATTTTTGGAATTGATGAATGGTTTGCATCTAGATGTGAACCCTATGTATTTACTTTCATGGAGTCTTCTCTTTACTGTTGACTTAGAGACAGATACACCTACTTCACTGAGAGTGTTCTGGACTTCAGTTGATATTGTGAACAGGTTCTTCTTCACCAAAGAAAGTATGCGGCAATCATCCACCACTGTTGTCATCCGCGGACGCCCAGGCCTTTTTGAGTTCCCAAGCTCACCAGTCAATTCCTTTTTTCTCAGAATGTACCCGACTGTTGATTTTGCTACTCCAAGCATGTCAGCTATCTCTATGAGGGATTTTTTCTTTTTTTTCAGCCTCAGGATGTTCTGCTTCACCTCAATTGAGAGTTCCTTAGACCGCATGTTGTCTGGTCACAGCAACAGCTTCCAAATGCAAAACCACACACCTGTAATCAACCCCAGACCTTTTAACTACTTCATTAATTACAGGTTAACGAGGGAGACGCCTTCAGAGTTAATTGCAGCCCTTAGAGTCCCTTGTCCAATTACTTTTGGTCCCTTTAAAAAGAGGAGGCTATGCATTACAGAGCTATGATTCCTAAACCCTTTCTCCGATTTGGATGTGAAAACTCTCATATTGCAGCTGGGAGTGTGCACTTTTAGTCCATATTATATATATATATATATATAATTGTATTTCTGAACATGTTTTTGTAAACAGCCAAAATAACAAAACTTGTGTCACTGTCCAAATATTTCTGGACCTAACTGTAATATATATATATGTATATATATATATATATATATATATATATATATATATATATATATATATATATATATATATATATATATATATATATATATATATATATATATATATATATACACACTCTCCATATAGTGTAGAGAATGGTGTTCCAGACGTTATTTCTTGATTGTACCATTTTGACAATCTGTGAAAATCGGAACGCCCTCGTTTGTCATCCAAGTAGGGCTACATTTTGTTTTTTCACTGACCCATAGAATTGCATTGTCGATTTTGAACAGATACTCGGATCAAAAGTGAACATAATTCTACGAATTTCGATGGACCGCAGGATCCATGAACCTACGTACTAAATGAGTTAATTAACAGAAAGTGTGCGCAACAGGTGCACTTAATTCCTATTGATTGTTTGAAGTTTAAAGAGAAGCCGGCGCTGATGGGACGCAGGGTTCGCATAACGCCACAACCCCACGTGAGCCTTGTCACCACTATCCCGGTACAAGAGGAGAGTATAAGCTTTTTTTTATTTTACCTGGGGGAACATGTGGAATCAAAAGGGGTTGTCCTAGTAGTGGACAATTCTTTTAAGAGCTCCTGATGCAAACAATTTAAACTTGATGTCACTTTTACCCTACAAATCAATTTGTAATCCTTATTTAAGCGTAGATCCAGGCAGAAAAGTACTAAATTAAATGACGTCATACTGGAAAAGAAGACGGCCTTATTCTATAAACTCAAATTATTCTTTTTAATTAAATGTTAATTACATTATTAAATGTGAATTAAAATAAATTGGAAGCAGGACAAAGTTTTCTCTAAACTTTTTAATCAAATTTCCATATAAACATTTATTTTCCAATAACTATTAATAACAATAGGTAATAAATTCACGCAGCACAAAGTCCTACTTGTGCAAAGGTCATTATGACCCTTATTAAATTACGTTACCACTTTAATCATCCGATGTGAAACCACTTCACACATAATACATTACCAAGTCTAACTACTGGTAAAACAACTTACTGAATGGTGTGATGCATTACAGGCTAGCTGAACAATGGCTCTAAAAATGAAATGAAGGCAGCTTTGTATTTTAATGATTTTATTATCCGTTTTAGAGCAAATGAAAAATAAATCATTCACCACAGGCTGAATACAGTCATTAAAAAAAATTATATAAAAACCACCCTTAGACATTCAGTAGCCAAAAATTGTGAAATTCTAGCAGCAAATTAACGGTTGTCTCCACAATTCTACAATATGGATTGAAAAAAAATAAATAAGTACAAAATCCTGGAAGTAGACAAATAAAACTTAAGGCCACTTTACACACAGCGACATCGCAAGCGATGTCGCTGGTGACAGCACCCGCCCCCATCGGTTGTGCATCACGGGCAAATCGCTGTCCGTGGGGCACAACATCGCTAGGACTCGTCACACTATACTTACCTGCCTAGCGACGTCGCTGTGGCCGGCGAACCACCTCCTTTCTAAGGGGGCGGTTGGTGCGGCATCACAGCGACGTCACTAAGCAGCCGCCCAATAGAAGCAGAGGGGCGATGAGCGGTCGGAACATCCCACCCACCTCCTTCCTTCCTCATTGCCGGCGGCCGCAGGTACGATGTTGTTACTCGTTCCTGCAGTGTCACACACAGCGATGTGTGCTGCCGCAGGAACGACGAACAACATCGTACCTGCAACAGCAACGATATTTGTGATTAGAACGACGTGAGTAATTTTGATCGTTAATGGTCGTTCGTGCGTTTCACATGCAACAACATCGCTAACGAGGGCGGATAAGCGTCACGAATTCCGTAACCCCAGCGACATCTCGTTAGCGATGTTGTTGCGTGTAAAGCCCCCTTTAAAGGGATTGTCCATGCCAAAAGATAAATTCCTCAAAATATACCAATTAATACAAATTGGCACCCACCAGACTGCTCTGTGATTGGTGCTGTACAAGAAGTAGACCGATCAGCAGCAGAGCCATGGCAGCCTTTGACTGCCCGCAGAGGTCCTATTGGAGGTGGCATGGTAACGTTTGCTCCTCTTGTGCGGAGCAGATCATAGGGTAGCCTGAACTGGATCCAGGAAGGCAAGTATCAATTTTTTTTTATATCTTTATAGCGCCAAGCTCCTAGGAAATTTTATTTTATGCCTGGACAACCCCTTTAAGTCTACTTTCTTTACACCAAGGTTCGGCGCACATGTTTTAAACCTTCAGTCGGGCATACATGTCAGAGGAATTCTATGATACATATACCCTCAATGGAAGGCTCCGATCTATGCCACTTAACATTTTAAGTGGCAATTAGCTCAAAGATCACTGCCTCCGGAGACATGTGGGCCAACCAAGGGTTACACCAGACAAAGGATTTTCATTTTAAACTGAACTCAACTAGTTTTATTGACGTTCATAGAAAGTAAATCAGAAAATGTAGAAGAATAAATCCCAGCTAGGCTGGCCAGTAACATAACAGCATTCCTAGCCATCTGATGAAGGCCTAGTACAAAGCATCTAAAATATACTATATACCAGTCTAGGACTTCCATAGGTCAGCATCCTCTCCAGACTGGGAGTCTTGTGTGGAGGAACCTCATCCACAGACTTGTTTGGATGAAGTGGGAGACTCCTTTCCCACCCAGAAACTAATGTGTGGCTTAATCCAAACCCAATACATAAGAAATATATTCTTCCATTGAACACAATACCTTATTGCCAAAAAAGTCAACATTTTTTCTTACATAAACCTACTTTCTGCAACTTTTGTTAGTTTTTGTTATTTTGTTAGACTCATTTCAGCTGGATCCGTTTTTTGTTTTTATCTTTGAAGTCTATGGAAAATGAAAAACAGATCTGTTAAAGTTAAATAGCTGTTATCTTCCATTTTAAACTGGTTCAATAATGGCAAAAAAAAAAAAAAAAATTAAAAAAAAAATCCCACTGTTTTCAGTGTTTAAGAAACGGATCCAGCTGAATCAGTATTTGTTTTTTTTTACCGGACAAAATATGTATCTGTCTAACTTTTTTTTGCCATGTGAGCTCATTGAGTATGGATCGGACATCTCTAGAACTCAACTGTTTCACTGGCTACTTTAGAATTCAAGTTCACTAAGCCAAAATAGCACAATTTCACAAACATCAACTTATATGTCTTCCGAGGTTTAATAACTCTTCCCAATTTCCTTTCTTTCACAGCTTTTTTCATTCATTGCAGAAAAAAGACTGACTGGAACACCTATATGTGTGAATTAGGTGCCAGCCTAAAAATACAGGACTGTAATAAGGATAATAAGCTGCACACTAACCACTGTAAAAATATAAACATGAAAAATGGTAAAGCATCACTGCTATAGGGATACTATGAACAATGAAAAATACATGAAAATTGCATTGCAAAACTGTTATGAATATTTGAAAGTAGTAGAGATATTTAGCAAATGTATTGATCAATGCAAATGAGCCCGAAGACCAACGTCAAGGTAATCTCTAAATACCTTGTTGTTGGTTTTCGGGCTCATTCGCATTGATCATTACAATTGCTAAACATTACTTTACTTTACTCTATTACTTTGAAATATTCATAGCAGTTTTGCAATACCATTTTTCATGTATTTCATTTTTTCCAGATTGCGAAATGTATTTTTCATTGTTCATAGTATCCCTATAGCAGTGATGCTTTACCATTTTTCATGCCTATATTTTTATAGTGGTTAGTGTGCAGCTTATTATCCTTATAGCTTTTTTTCATTCAGGCTTTGATAAAAGTAAAAAAATATTGCAAGTGAGGAAAAATCTCAGAAAACCTAACCTTCACTCAGAATTGGAGATATATTAGGAAACTGCTTACCTTGTATTTTGTTTTATGGTCAAATCAAAAGTATCCATTTACAATAAAGGTGTCATTCTTATTAATACAATCTCATTTTGCGATGATACTGTCCCATGAGGTGCTGTACCGTATTTTTCTACGTTAGACATTTTTTTTCCCCAAGAAGACCTGTGCTTTAAACACCATATACGAGCTCCTTTAATTCTGCAGCCCTTTTATGTTTTGTGCTACATTGGTCCATTGCAGAGATTAATATTTTATGATTTTGGAACACTGAATGTGAAATCTTCGCTTAATCTCCGACCTGACATTTCTCTATTCTTCTCTCAGGCGTGCGCTTTCACCCTTGTTTACCAGATGTCACAAACCATTGGCAGTGTCTGGGATGGGTGGGTAAAGGTGCACATCCCCATAAAGACTGGAGAGATGTCACGTTGGACTGTAAGCAGAGATTTCACATGTTGCTATTGGAGCGCACTTTGTGAAATCTCTACTTACAGTCCAACGTGACTTTTCTCCAGTTTTCTAGACATATGTGCTTTTTCACCCCTCCACACCAGGCACTGCCAATGATTCATATCTGGTAGACAAGTGTGAAAGCGCATGTCCCCAGAGAAGACTGGAGAAATGCCACATTAGACTGGAAGCAGAGATTTCACATAGTGTGCTTACTTCTCTATTTCTTCTCTGTTTTTTTGGGGTTTTTTTTTACAAGTTATATTTTAATAAATTGCCATTTATCAACTTTTACAGTTATGATTAAGAATGTTTTACGTAGCTTGAGCCTTCATACCCTTCCCCCTCCTCTCCTCCCTTATTAAAGTTCTTCCCATTTCCCTTCCCTCCTTCCATTCGCACCCACTTCCCTTCAAGAATTTGATATTGGAAAAAAGGTGTTTTAACTGATAATTCCTTTTCTTTCCTGTATTATCCTACCCCTTTAAAATTAATAAAATTTCTGGAACACAAAAGCAACAAATGAACATCATTATAATAGAGTAACATAGTGCAAGACGAAAAGTAACAGCAGAACTAGGAAACCTTATGAAATTTTGATGGATATTTATCTAAATTTTTGACCAAATAAAGTCTTCTTTAAATGATCTTACCAATCATTTTATTGTGCGCATCAGGCTTCTGAAACCGAGCAATTAGCCAATATTACGAGAGGAACTTTTACCTGAGGGTACAATCATGTACTACATCGCAATGAGGTAAGAGGCTGACTCGAGTCTTCCAAGACAAGAGACTTTGCCAGTTCATGGCTCTTTCGGACCCCTGTCTAAAAAGGTTCAACCAAAGCCGTTAAATCTACACCCAATCACCCAATTACCATATGGCGTCCAAAGGTCAGTGGTACATAGGATAGTGATCCAGAGTGATCTATGGCAAGTTTTGGCAGGAAGGGGGCCATGTTGCAGAATTTGCATTATGACGCAGAAGCTTCAAGACCTCCCCAATGTATTTCAGAATCATCTTATGATACAGTAATGCAAATTTTCTATACTAACAATCGTCTGCATCTTTCATGAAGCTCTTGGAACCAATTCTACAATGCAAAATTCTACTAAGATATATTCTTCCTATTCAATAAATCCACAGTGCATGCGAAGCTTAGGGAAAGTTGATTTTTATAAGCCATAGGGAAGTCATTTATTAAAAGGAAACTAAAGTTAGTCCGCCACCTGGTGACTGTATGAAGGAATAGCAGCGACAAATCTCATCTGTATGTAAATGATTTCTCTATAACCACAGATCATAAATGTTCAAGTGTTATACATACTGAGGTTTATCCATCTGCAAGCAGAAATATAAAGCCTGGGGTCGCTGCCGGGCAGAGAAGGTGAATCTTTGCCGGTATAGTAGAGAGCTGCACATACATAATTTCCCTAATGTACTTCTATTTTCGGATCCGCTCAATCTATGAGTGATCCTATAACATAGCAGGGCAGTAGCATTTCCATATTATTGTCCTGCGAGACTGAAAACAGAACAGCTGTTTATCAAAGTACAAAAGGCTGCGGCTGCTGAATCTGATTCCCCCGCCGCTGACATGCCCCATTGAAAGAGCTCAAATCCATAGATAGCGAAAACCTACAAAATGTGCACTGAAAAATAAATGTATCCATAGACATTCTGATTAAAGGGGCTGTAACACCACACAACCTCCGCTTAATCAATTCAAGACAGCAATTAGAATAAAAAACAACAGTGTATACTCACCTCCAGTAGCAGCGCCGTTCTAGAGGTGTTTGCGCCGCTGCTCCTGGAAAGTGATGGGACTTGTGTCATGTGTCAACAGCAGTCTTTACCATTCACCTGAGCGGATGTCTGTCCTGATGGAACATTGATGAACGACTGAGGTTGGACGGATCCAGCAAGCTTCACCGCGGCATGAGCAGGCTCTAACGCATCAAGCCTCTAAGCACTGCCCAATCCTTATCTAGACAAGTGGCCATTCTGAGACTGCAAGGCGGTCGGCAACCTTGGCAACGTACTGTACACTATAGAATTAAAAATTTTGCAATTCTTGGAAATGAAGAGGATTTTTTTTGGTGGTAAATTGCAAATTGTGCTTTTTTTCTTTCTGCTACCTCATCTGAGTGCAGCATAATGTAGGCAAAGAGATCCTGAATCAAATGATGTATCAGATTACTGGGTGCAGCTATTCTGACACAATCAGAATATTTAGATTTAGACATGTAGCAAAGCTGAGAGCTGTCCCGTCCACACCAAGCTCTCTATGCAGATTGTACAATGACAGTGAGGTGCTAAACAGAGGAGGGGTGTGATGGACTGCCATGTACAAGACACTGTAGTCCAAGCAATGTTAAGTCCTGCTGCTTAAACAACAGATCGGACATTGATAAGACAGGCATTCCTGAATTCTATGTTTTAACGCTTGTAGTATGCTGTAAGGTGGTAGGACCTCGTGTGGATTAAGTAGAAACTAGATGTTTGGGGTTAATAAATTGGTGAAAGAGGGTGTGTTTTTTTTGTATTTTATTTTTAATTAAGGATTTTGTTCGCTGTTTGTGCTTATTTCTTTGCACTTACAGATGAGTAATGGGGGAGGGGGGTCTCAGACTCCTCTCATTACTAATCTGAGGCTTAGTGGTAGATGTGAGCTGTCATTAACCCCTTATTACCCCAACTGCCACTGGCGCCAAGGCAATCGGGATGCCCTGGGTCAAGTGCCGGAAGTGTCACATTTAATGGATGCGATAATTTTGGGCGGCTGCAGGCTGCTATTGTTAGGTGGGGGGGGCCCCATAGGGGACTGCATGCCATTTTTTAAAAATTTAAATAATTGAAAAGAAAAAAAAAAAAACTGCATGGAGTCTTTCATGTTGATACACAGCCAAGATAAGCAAGCAGCTGGGTGCTGCAGCCTCTAGCCGTATGCTTTATTTGTGCTGGATATCATAATATGGGAGAGACCCTATGTCAATTTTTATTTATTTATTTTTACACCACTATAGAGATGCACACAGCATCTGTGATTCCAAGCAGTCAGACACGCTGTCACACAGGGTGGGGGCATGGTCTGGCTGCAACCAATCACAAACACCAGGACTGCCGGTGTGCAGGGGAGGCAGTGCATATGTACGAGGTTAGTGTGCAGACCCGCAAGTAGTGTTACAGCCACGCAGAGACTGGTAAGTGTAATGCGCCTAATCTAATCTTCCTAGCCCTTTCTACCAGCATTTTAAAGCATATGATTAGGATTCCCACAGACTTCTATAAGGATTGGCGTCTAGCCAGATATCCAGAATGAATTCCGGGCCCGGACCAGGTTTTTTTTTTTTTTGTTTTTTTTTTATAAATCTGATTAGACCCGCTGATTCAGGATATCTGCGGGTTCGCCATCTCTAGTTATAAATGATCTGGCCCTAGTTGTTCTATTGATGTTGTGCCCATTTCATACATAAGAATTTTTATTTAATTTTTTTTTCCTCTTAGAACAGGGCAGTTTCCGATATCTGTGTTGATACATGCAGTGAGCGATCACATGCAATCCAGGTTAAACCTACATTTTGCAAATAAATTCTGCTACATTCTTTCTCTATTGGTAAATTTGAAATTTTGATTTATACAATTGTTTGTGTACCAATCAGTTCAGCGGCACTCACAAGAGGTAAAATCCTTATTTTATTCGTGGTGTGAGAGGAAAACCTTTCTCCTTGCGGAGACTGACACATCAATCTGGCTGCCACTAGTGAGGAGACTTATAGCTGCAATGCTTCTCTGGGAAATATGTAAATTGTCTCTTCAGGGAGGAAGGAGAAACTCTAGTGCCAACTATTGGAAGTATCAATCCTTAAAGTGAAAAGTGACCCTTTAACGAGTCTTGTCATGTGACTTAGGGGTACTTTGCACACTACGATATCGCAAGCCGATTGTAGCGATGCCGAGCGCGATAGTCCCCGCCCCCGTCGCACATGCGATATCTTGTGATAGATATGCACTTACCTGCCCTGCGACGTCGCTCTGGCCGGCGAACCGCCTCCTTCCTAAGGGCGTGGGTTGTGCGGCATCACAGCAACGTCACACGGCAGGCGGCCAATAGAAGCAGAGAGGCGGAGATGAGCGGGACGTAAACATCCCGCCCACCTCCTTCCTTCCGGGACGCAGGTAAGGAGATGTTCCTCGCTCCTGTGGCTTCATACACAGCGATGTGTGCTGCCGCAGGAACGAGGAACAACATCGTACGTTATTATTATGGAAATGCCCGACACTACACCGATCATACAATTGACACCTTTGCGCTCATTAATCGTAGTAAAAAGGATTCACATATTCCGATGTCGACAACGACGCCGGATGTGCGTCACTTTCGATTTGACCCCACCGACATCGCAGCTGCGATGTCGTAGTGTGCAAAGTACCCCTTAGGCTTTAGGCCAGATCAGGACCTCAATTTGCAGACACGGTGTTTTAGGGTGACTGCCCCTTATCAGTGCAAAGTATGAGATCTCTATGTAACTTTTGAAGAGACAATTTGCACATTTCCCAGAGGAGCATTGCAGCTATAAAAGTCTCCTCACTACTGGCATGCAGGATTGGTGTGTCCGTCTCCGCAAGGAAAAAAGTTTTCCCCTTAGAGCCAGTCTTAAGCGGGCTTTACACGCTGCAACATCGCTAGCGATGTCGCGAGTGATAGCACCCACCCACGTCGGTGGCACGTCACGGGGTGATCTCTGCTGTAGCGAACAATATCGCTACGGCAGTGTCACACGCAATTACCTGTTAACCGACGTCGCTGTGGCCGCCAAACAATATCTCCTTTAAGGGGGAGGTTCGTTCGGCGTCACAGCGGCGTCATTAAGCGGCCGCCCAATAGAAGCGGAGATGAGCGACCGGAACATCCCACCCAACTCCTTCCTTCCTCATTAACGGCGGCCGCAGGTACGATGTTGTTCCTCGTTCCTGCTGTGTCGCAAATAGCGATGTGTGCTGCCGCAGTAACGACAAACAACCTACGTTCCAAACGAGGAACGATTTTTTAAAAATGAACGACGTGTACACGACGAATGATTTGACACCTTTTTGCGATAGTTACTAATCACAAAAAGGTGTCACACACAATGACATCGCTAACGAGGCCGGATGTGCGTCACCAACACCATGACCCCGACGATATCTCATTAGCGATATCGTTGTTGTGTGTAAATGGACCTTTAGCCTCTCATACAGCTAGATCAGATCTCATACTTTGAACTGACGAGGGGCAATCACCTGGAAACACTATGTCTGCAAATTGGAGTTCTGATCTGGCATACAGCCCAAGTCATATGACAACCCTCGTTAAAGGTTCACGTTTGACTTTTAGGATTGCTACTTCCAATAGGTGACACTAGAGTTCGTCTACTTCACCCTTTTTTTTTTTTTTTAATTCGTAACACATCACAAAATAGCAGTCACAATGTTGGCGATAGGCTGGATGATGACTGTTTCACGCTGCTCGCACTTCCACAGGTCGACCAGAATTGGGGAAGACCGCACGCTGTTTCATGTTTTTTTTTTATCCTTTTATATAAATAATTAAAAAGCCGCATGTGGTTCCTCTTATTTTGATACACAGCCAAGATAAGCGCACGGCTGGGGGCTGCGGCCTTTAAGCGTATGCTTTATATGTACTGGTATCACAATATGGGGGACTCTGCCATTTTTTTTTTTTATTTACTTACTGTATAATATAGACCCTCAGATAGCGCCTGTGATTTGAAGAGTCAGTCAGGCTGTCACTCAGCATGGGGGCGTCTGACTTCAACCAATCACAGATGCCAGTGGGCGGAGAAAGCAGCACATATGCAATTAAGGTAATGAGCAGCCCGGGAAGTGAATGAGTGGCCACAGGAGCAGTTACAGCCACGACAGACACTAACTACAGCCCACCTGCTTGTCCACTACCCAGACAAGCCATTCTCAGCCACCATATTCCCACCACTTTATAAAATAACAGCAGTACTCCCATAAAGAGCAGGCATCTGTTCACTGCTCCGAAGAGCTCTTTGTCGATAAGGCTGCAGTGAGGATATAGGTCTACAAAACATGATTAGTGGCCCACTCATTGGTCCAAGGCAATTTACCTTGGCATTGCCATTGAGGCTATGTTTAGTAACTGTAACGGCATCTCTAGAGCTCTATCACACAACGGGGAGCAGAGGAGAGGTTCCACTAGGGCCGCTGAGGCTAACAGGCAAGTACTGCTTATTTCACCATTTCAAGCATTACCCGACAACCCATTCTTCTATTAACCCCCTAATGTCTGTTTGTAGAAAATCTTAAGACAAGCAATGTATCTTACCATATTTGTCAAGCAGTCCAATGGTACATCTGAAGACACCTCCAAAAGCAACATCCTCTCCAAATATCACTGTGAAAGAAATAAAACTGCTTCATTAACTTTCATTAGAAAAGTACATAGCAAAAACTAAAAAAAAAAACTTTTATGTATAGGTGTATTGTATAACTTTGTTAGGGGACACTAGGGTTGTTAACACTTGAAGCATAATTGGTAAACTGAGCGCTATCCTGCATCTGCAGCCAGGTTGGCAGTTATACATATAATACCGATATTGCCCCATGTATGTATACAGGTCACTTGCAGCATATCATAAAGATCTTAACAGGACAAGCATGATTAAGACCATACAGAAATGCAACACAACTATTGAAAAATAGCTAAATTCGCAGGCACGAGGATTAGGTCGGGTACGAGGATGACGCAGTGACGCCATGCACAGCGCCGACCATAATCTCGGGCCTGCGCAAATAGCTTACCGGCACGCGCGAGGGCAGCTATGTTTTCTGTTCTGCCCGCGATATGGAAGAGCAAACTGCGCCTGCGCGAGCGGACATGACTGCACAGGCGCGATATTTGAAAGAGCAACGTGAATGATAATGGAGGCGTCATCACATCAATCAAGAAAGATGGACGGCGAACAGCGGCAGGAGGGGGGACAAGAGCCAAAAAAAAAAAAAAGAGGGCACCCATCTGACCACACAGGTGATTAGCATATGTGGTGGTCAGCTTTTATAAACTTATTTTTGGGGTCTGTAAGGGGAGTCAGGGAACAAGGTGCACCTTCATAGAATGCAGCCCAGGAGCTGAAGAAGGTGATACTGTTAGTTTAATAGTGAAAAAACTGGTGACAGGTTCCCTTTAACCTTGTATTCTACCCACACACAAAGTGTATATAATAATATTATATTATAATATATATATATATATATATATTATAATATATATATATAATAAATATTATATATAATAAATATTATATATATCACACACGCCATCGATTTTCCATGCCGCTGTTTACTTTTGCATATATATGGTCTTCATCATGCTTCTCATGTTATGGTCTTTATGTTGCGGATTATACTACCATGCCAATACCGCCATCAAAATTAAGCCAGCTACACACGTCCACCTTAGTTTAGGCTCACATGTTCGTACTTTTGATATGAGACAGATCGTAATGAGAGTCTCATATGTGCCTAGGAGGCTCTTTGTTCAGTTCAGGTCGGGAGTTGCGGACAGCACTAAGACCATATGGACGTGTGAATCTAGCTTTACAATGAGGATGAGAAATTCAGTGAAGTACATCCAATATCTTACACATCTCAAAAGTTATGGTGGGGGGAGGCGAGGGGGGGGTTGGGTGAAAGTTTTTTTGTTGTGTCTCTACAAAACCAGTCAACCAAGATCCCGCATGTTCAGCCACATCACCTAGATCGTCTTGTGCCATGGGCCGTTCAATAAAAAATGATACACCTAAAGCAAGGCTGACGTTATTGGAGGAAATCATAGTAACATTAGTAGGCACTAGTGATTTACGTTATGGGCTCAATGGAAGGTCAGGGCCACCCAAACCATCCAACATCTTAATACAGAAAATAGGATTAAAACACTAAAGGGGGCTTTACAAGCTATGATATCAGTGCAGATATCGCTAGCGTGCGTACCCGCCCCCATCGTTTGTGTAACACGGGCATATCGCTGTCCGTCGCGCACAAAATCGCGCCCCCCCGTCACACACACACTTACCTGCCCTGCGACGTCACTCTGGCCGGCGATCCGCCTCCTTTCTAAGGGGGCAGGTCGTGTGGCGTCACAGCGACGTCACACGGCAGGCGTCCAATAGAAGAGGAGGGGCGGAGATGAGCGGGATGCAACATCCCGCCCACCTCCTTCCTTCTGCATAGCCGGTAGACGCAGGTAAGGAGATGTTCCTCGCTCCTGCGGTGTCACACACAGCGATGTGTGCTGCCGCAGGAACGAGGAACAACATCGCTAATGAGAGGTAAACGATTTCTGGTTTTAGGACGAACTCTCAGAGGCAAAAGATTAAGGGGTTGCCTGGCCCGGTTCAGTTACCCCGAGGCATATAGGAAGGAGGATTGGAGGATGGAGGTAGTAGTCGGAGGTTAGGAAAGTCTTTTAAAGTGATTGTGACGCCACCTGTGGTATGGTATGCCAGGGATGGTGGCCGCCGCCGCTGCAGGGTCTCTCGCCGGAGCAGATGTTAAGTGCAGCCGGAATGGTGTCGTTCCCCACATTAGGTGCGGGATTACCCCAGGGAGGATGGCGGGGGTGGTGGTAGTCCCCATTGGCACCACAGCGCTGGGCGTCTGTAAAGGAGAGGCAGAGGAAGGGGCTGCAGTTCCAAGTGTTTTTACTCACAAGTCTTTCAGACGCTGCCTGAGGTACCGTCCTCTGCCACGATGGGCTCCAGCCAATCCCGTATCCGTCGGCGGTCACCGCCGGTGACCGTGAAGGTTTTTAGTGAAGTGTCCCCCTGTAGCTATCCGTAACCCGGGCCAAGCCTCTTGCGCCAAGCCACAGGCCCACGAAGAGAGAGGAACACTAACTCAAGTTGTCAGTGCTAGGTGTTATCCCAAGCTGTGCCCAGGAAGGTTCTGTCTAAAGTGTGATGGTTGCTCCTACTTCTACCCCATGTGGTGCCTGCCCCCGGTTGTTGTTCTAGCGACTGGGGAAGTCCCATGCTTCGTGATGGTTGGCTACCCTGTCTGCCCTAGTCAAACACCCTGTGAGTAAGCACCTGCTGTTTGTGTGCGTTTTGTGAAGGCACTGGCAGGTTAACCCCCTCCAGACCCGGGATAGATATTACCCCATAAAAGTGGTGTAATACGCTGTGGCGCCTGAAGCCCAAGGGTGCCACAGAAACATGTAGGGGAACACCAACACCCACTCAAGCGGGACCTGGAGGACCTCTTAGGACTTACACCTTTCTATGAAGATGGAATGCCCTGGTCTGCACAGCGCCTTAGCCTACCTAAAACTCAAAGCTGTGGACGCAGGAGGAGTATGGGCCTGGAGGTGGGTCCCCCATAAAGAAGATGGGTACACAGGACAGCCTACTATACATGAAAGTCAGAGTGAGCAGGAGCTCTGCGATCTGCTGGGGAACAACACCCCAGTGGGATAGAGGAAGTCACCTCTGTTGTGTCTGCTTGGTCAATAAGTTAGGCTAGTTTGCACTAGCAGTTATCACGCCTCATATGAGACAGTATCCCTGCATCCGTTTGCCATCTATCTGTCTGTGGAGCCGTATCATCTGAGTAGGTTGTCACCATCATGGCTGTGTACCTTCTGAATAAGTAAAAGTTCAACTGTGTTACTGTTGATCATGCATCCTGACTCTCCTGTTTTTCTGCACCAACAAAGGGCACGCCACTGATCACCTAGCTGACAGGGAAAACAGTGACACCAGCATAAAGCCCCACACGCCTACAGCCATGTGCTTTTCACAGTCATCAAAGCGCCGGAATATTGGCACGGCCACCAACATCTGTGACACATGTAAGAGGATCCGACCCTTTCCAGCATCCTGGGTATATTGCGCTCTGTGTGTCTCAAAAATTGGCATCATGAACAGAATCCCTATGTGCTTTGTGAAGAGAAATAAAATGGTGGACTTCTGTGTTAAAATGGCAGTTATGTGACGATAAAATGGCGGCTGTGTTTGAAAATGTTGAACTGTTGTGCAGTTAAAACAAAACGGCCCATCATGGATCTGCACTGTTCAAAGTCCACAGAGACAAGCCCTGCCTATTGCAAGAAGAGTACTCAGCAAAGTCCAACCTCCAGAAGAAAAGTGACACCTATTTATGCCAAGATCCAATTTGAACTAAGAAAACCACCTCCTGAAGGGAGAAGTCCTCCTCTAAGTAAGCCAGAGAAAGTAGTGCCACCCAAGTTGTGCCGTTTCGCCCTATTCATCATTCAGAGACCGTCCCCCATCTCCCTGTGGCAACTTATACTAGGCCAGTTGGACCCTTGGCTCAATATTTGTTGTATATCAGTAAGGCTGAAAAGTCTCCTTGAAAGTGTGTAAGGTACTGTTTTGTATGCCCTCAAGGAAAAAGCTAGGTCTATGCTACTTGAAAGCTGGACAAGCTGCACTTTTCTTTTCCTTTGCACATGTTGTGTTATTTTCTGCTAGATTAAGGGCACTTAAAGGGGTGGTTCAACCATATTTTTTGTTTTGTGGATCGATATTATATTGAAAAACAAGGTTTCTCTCAAATACCTTATGTTTGCAATAGTGCCTGTAAGAGGCGCTATTACAGACTGCTGTTCCCCGCTCTCTGACCTCCGGGCTCCGTGACCTCAGGGATCCGGTGACATCACGTCAAGTTCCTGACACCGCAGCCGGCCGCAGTGTCCGTGGCTGATGGGCGGTATTTCACAGCTCGTCACAGCCCATCTGCTCCCTCCTCCCTCACAGCAAAGCGCTGCAAGCAGGAGACACGCTGAGCTGTGACAAGCGGTGAAACACTGCCCACAGCCCAGTGAGTCAGGAAGACTGGGGCCGGCCGCAGGGATCTGACGTGTGCGGCAGTTGACGTGACGTCACCAGATCCCCGAGGTCACGAAGCCCAGGGGTCACGGAGCGGGGAACAGAGGTCTGCAATATTGCCTAGCACAGGCATTATTGCCAACATAAGGTATTTGAGAGAAACATTGTTTCTCAATATAATAACGAACTAGACAAAAAATATGGGTGAACCACCCTTTTAAGCGAAGTTGTGGCATGTTACACTCTCCACCATGGACGGTGTCTCCTGAAAGAACTGCTATATAGTAAGAATTGATTTAAGGACTGTTGCACTTTAGTGGAATTTGCCCCTGCTGTGAGAAACAAACTGTGTTTCTGCCCCTGTTATAGGCACTGTCCTGTCCCTTTTTCTTGTAGCGGGGTCCAAAGCTAGAAGGACCAAGGAAACCAGCCTAATGCAACCGCTTTTCTACCCAACTTACCTCAAGAGTTTAAGGAAGCATAGACACCACCTATGGACTGTTTACCGTTTTTGTGTTCCTTATTCTCTACAGGTCCAAAAATATGACAAACGTTTGTATACCGGTGATTCTATGTCTTGAACACATTTTTTTGTCTTGCAGAAAGAAGAGCCAAAGAAAAACCTGCAGATGTTTTATGAATTAGTTTATATGTATATTTAAGAATGTTTTCACTTTTGTGGTGTGCAGCAATGGTGCATGCATTACATGTTGCAACCTCGAAATTTTACTACCCATGTCCTATGCCTGGAGACAAGCATGTAAAAGAAAGGGGAGCATTTAGTACCCTAGAGTTGGGTACTATGAAAGTGATTTAGGCCCTGTGCGCACTAGGCGTTTTTACCCGCGGTTTTGCTGCGGAAATTTCTTGAGAAATGTTTGTAATCTTTCTGCAGACATTTCCCAGCAAAACCTATGGGAAAAAAAATAGCTGTGCGCACACTGCGTTTTTTTCTCAAGAAAATTCTTTGTGAAGATTTTCTTGAGAACATTTCTTGAGAAAATGTGCATGTCACTTCTTTTCCGCAGGTACCTGCAGTATACCCCCGGTATTTCACTCCATTCACTGTAATGTAATCGCGAAATACCGGGGGTATACCGCAGGTAGCAAATGATGTGCGGTATACCCCCGGTATAGCCGTGATTTACCTGCGGTAATGCTCATCGCTGCCTGCGGTTTTGCAGGAAGTGATGTCATTATGACAGAAGAGGAAGCGGAGCAGAGTAAACACACACGTCACACTCCCTGGACGCCGCACAGAAGCACTTCCGTGTGACCTCCACGTGCCCGTGCAGTCTGTGTCCCGCTCCGGCCCCGCGGCTGCCTGCCCTGCAGTGTGTCAGTGTCTGCCCGCAGTATCAGCAGCTTGTCACGCTGCAGCGCAGGCAGACACTGACACAGCAGTGTGTGCAGCCGCGGGGATGACGGGCGCTGCTGTCAGGAGGTGAGACGAGATCATTACCTGCTGTGACGATCTCCTGCCTCCTGACGTCACCGCTGTCACTGCCTTCTATGCCCGCGGCCCGAGACTGTCACTAGCGGTGATGTCACGGGCTCTCGCGATACTGCTGAGAATGCGGCGGGCATAGAAGGCAGTGACAGCACTGATGGCAGGACTGCAGGAGATCATCACAGCAGGTAATGATCTCTGCTAACCTCCTGATGGCAGCGCTCGGCATCCCTTGCAGTGACCTGGGCTGACCTATTGATGTTAGCTCAGGTCACTGCATTACTCTCCCAGCCAATGGGGAACCTTCTGTTCTTCACTTACTGGGACAGTGACTATGGTATGGATCGTCGTGGGACCCCCCCCTTACCCTTATTGGATTACGCTGGACCTGGATTTGATTGTTCTTGTCAATAAATTGGTGAAAGAGGGTATGTGGGGAGTGTTTTTTCAAATAAAAAATAGACAACAAAAAAAGTTTTATTTCTTACTGACTGGGTTTGTGATGTCAGGTATCTGATAGACGCGTGACATGACTAACCCCAGGGCTTGATGCCAGGTGACATTACACATCTGGTATCAACCCCATATATTACCCCGTTTGCCACCGCACCAGGGCAACGGGATGAGTTGGGGCAAAGCGCCAGGATTGGCACGTCTAATGGATGCGCCACTTCTGGGGCGGCTGCAGCCTGCTATTTTTAGGCTGGGGAGTGTCCAATAACAGTGGACCTCCCTAGTCTGAGAATATCAGACCCCAGCTGTCCGCTTTACCTTGGCTGGTGATCCAATATGGGGGGGCCCCACGTTTTTTGTTTTAAATTATTTATTTAATGTAAAATAACAGCGTGGGGTGCCCTCTGTTTTGGATTACCAGCCAAGGTGAAGCTGCCAGCTGTGGTCTGCAGGCTGCAGCCGTCTGCTTTACCCTAGCTGGCTACAAAAGATGGGGGGACCTCACGTCATTTTTTTAATTATTTATTTTTTGGCTAAATACAAGGCTAGGCACCCTTTAGTGCCACATGAAAGTCACTAAAGGGTGCCAGCTTAGAATATGCAGGGGGGTGGAACATTATATAGGTCTTTCTCATCTATCTATTCATCTATCCATCTTTTCCTCTATCCATTATCTATCGATTATCTATTCTCTATTATTTATTGCAGTTCAGCATAAAAAAAACGCAGGGACCAACCTGCGGAAAAACCGCGGCAAAAAAAAAAAAAAAAATAAATCGCATGATTTTTCCCGCGGTTTAGGTGCGTTTTTTTCTGCAGGTACGGTAATCTTCAACTCCCAGAAGTTTCTCAAGAAATTTTCTTGAGAAAAAAAAAAATCACTTTTCTAGTGCACACATAGCCTTATAGTCTTAGCAGCAGTTTACATGAGGCATGCTGCTTACACTTTGACATCAAGAGTTAAACTTCCCACAGGCCTGGTTACTGGGCAGAATAGAATGGTGGGCGGAGTCTCCTCAGAGGTTAGTCAGAGTACAGTTGGAGCTCAGTGCAAGTGCACACGGCAAGGAACATGTAGGGGGGCCAACCCCCGCTCCAATGGACTGACCCAAAACCACGAGTAGAAACCTCTTAGGACTTGCACCCCTTTAGGCAGATGGAATGCCCTGGTCTGCACAGCGCCTTAGCCTACCTGAACCTCAAAGCTGTGGATGCAGCAGGAGTACGGGACTGGAGATGGGTCCCCCATAAGGAAGATGGGTACACGGAAGAGTATACTATACATGAAACTCAAACTGAGCAGGAATTCTGGGGTCTGCCCCAGTGTGATAGAGGAAGCCATCTCTGTGTGTCAGCTTGGTCAACAAGACGGGCTCTGCACTCGCAGTTATCACACCTCATATGTGACTGTATCCCTGTATCCCATTGCTATCTGCCTGTCTGTGGAGCCATATCATCTGAGTATGTTATCACCATCATGGCTGTGTACCTTCTGAATAAGTAAAAAAGTCCATCTTATTTTATTGTTGAACATGCCTCCTGATTCTCCTATTTTTCTGCACCAACACCAAGAGGTACGCCACCGACCACCTAGCAGACAGGGAAAACAAAATGGCGTAAATCCCCGCACGCCCACAGCCATGTGCATTTCAACATAGCACCAGGACACGGCCACCAACACACGTTTAAGGATCCGACCCATGCCCGGCATCCTAGCTACATTGCGCTCCATTTATCACACTAGCGCAAAAGTCAGTATATCGACAGAGAAGAGGCCTGTTCAGCAGGTCCCCCTACAAACCTGCTGCATAAAAGTGAAGACTGATAACACAGCGTTTGGGAAAATGGCAGGCAGTGAGAAAAGGTCAGGGCCAAATGTTTAATATAGCCACATTGCCCACGATATCTATGCTGAATGCAACTATATGGTTTAGTGTATGTATAAGAGTTTATAGCAATTTCGTTGTCAGTAGAGGCAAAATGACAATGACAGGTAACGCCTCCATAGACAGCTGATAACACAGGAGTTGGAAGGGACCTCCTGGGTTATCTGGCCAAACCCCCTGCTCACATCAGGATTCACTAAGTCAGCCCACCCAGTTGTCTGTCCAGTCTCTTTTTGAAGACTTCCATAGGCAATGTCACATCTGACCCAGCTACACCTCCCTTCTCCAGGACCGTTGCACTGAATCATTAGACACGTCAAGACAGAAGACAGGTCGGGGACTGACCATTTTGGCTATGTACATGTGTTGTTTCCTGAAACAGGAAGCTAGAGTCTAACAAAGTCCCAGTGGCCAGTGGGAAAATTGCAAGATTTCTATTTTTTATTTTTAATAAATATTATGATATGGAAGTAATAAACATTGCCAAAGATATAACTAACACATTAACCTGATTAAGGCTACTTTCACACTTGCGTTGGACGGCTTCCGTTGCTATCTGCAGCCTTAGGCTGGTTTCACACTACGTCTTTTTAACATCCGTCCTTATTTTAGCGGACAAGCGGATCCAGTGCAAATGCGTTTTCATTTCAATGCATTTGCAATGGACTCGCGTTAACGTCCGTTCACCTGCGTTTGCCTGCGTTATAGTGAGGATCCAGTGACTTGCAGTTTTTTAACATGTTTCAAAAACGCTACTTGTAGCGTTTTTGAGCTCCGTCCAAATACTGCAAATTGCTGGATCCTGACTATAACGCACGCAAACGCAGGTGAACGCTGGCGTGCTGATAGACAGGATCCTGCTTTTGTACTGAGCATGCCCAGAAAGTACTGAGCATGCCCAGAACCAGTCTCGAGTGATCTGTCTATCTCTCTACTCCCTCCCTCACCCCCTCTCTCTCTCTCTATCTCTGTCTTTCCCCCTCCCTCTCTCTCCCACCTGAGAGCTGCGGACACTCGTAACCAAGGTAAATATCGCGTAACCACTTCTCTTAGTTACCCGATGTTTACGTTGGTTACGCGTGCAGGCAGCCCTGCTCCTAGCAGCTGCAGACACTCGTAACCAAGATAAATATCGGGTATCCAAGGCCGATGTTTACCTTGGTTACCAGCGTCTGCAGCTGTCAGAAGCCTCCTCCCAGTCTAGTTCCCCTCACTCCCGATCACATGACTCCAATGCCCGCCCCTAAACATCCAGTGCAGGATCCTGCAAAATAACATATGCGTTTGCATACGTTATTTGCTGTAAAAGCAGGATCCGTACTTCCGCTAAAAAAACGTTTTCAGCGGATGTTAAAAAGACGTAGTGTGAAACTAGCCTTAAGGAATTACGGTAACCGTTGCAGGAAACCATTATATTCCTCATAGACTACTATTAGCTACGGATAGCAACGGATGGTCTTGCGTTGCATCCACTGCACAACGCAGCGTCGTTATTTTGACGCTGCGTCGGGCAGCAGGAACGCTGCATGTAGCGTTTTTTGTGTCGTTAAAATAGCGCACCTTGACGGATTCTATTGGAATCCACCACGGTGTCTAATGATTAACCATGTTGGCAGTTTCCGCCGCTATGCGCTAAGTGGCGGAATCCGCTGACTGATTTCATCACGTTCTACTGAGCATGCTCAGCATGACCAGCAGAACGATCGAAATCATTTAAAATCACTCCTGGTCTCGCTCACCCCTCTCTCATACACACTGATCATGGGTGCGATGCTGCACAGTTGTCACAAAGCTCCGGCGGCTTTTCCTCTTTTAAAAAAGCTGGCCGCTCATTATTCCATCTAGTATTCACTGCTTCCCTCGTTCACCGGCGCCTATGACTGGTTGCAGTCAGACCCGCCCCCACGCTGAGTGACAGCTGTCTCACTGCAAACAATCACAGCCGCCGGTGGGTGGGTCTATATTGTGCAGTACAATAAATAAATAAATTATTTTAAAAAAAAACAAAAAAAAAAAAAACTGCGTGCGGTCCCCCCCAATTTTGATACTGGCCAAGGTAAAACCACGCGGCTGAAGTCGGGTATTCTCAGGATGGGGAGGCCCCCAGCCTAAAAATATCAGCCAGCAGCCGCCCAGAATTGCTGCATCCATTAGATGCGACAGTCCCGGGACTCTACCCGGCTCATCCCGAATTGCCCTGGTGCGGTGGCAATCGAGGTAATAAAGGAGTTAATGGCAGCAGCCCATAGCTTCCACTAAGTCCTAGGTTAATCATGGCAGGCGTCTATGAGACACAGTCCATGATTAACCTGTAAGTGAAAGTAAATAAACACATACACCCGAAAAAATACTTTATTTGGAATAAAAGACAAAAAAAAACCACCCTCTTTCACCACTTTATTAAAATCCCCAAATACCCCTCCAGGTCCAGCGTAATCCACACGAGGTCCCGCGACGCATCCAGCTCTGCTACATGAAGCTGACAGGAGCGGCAGTAGAACACCGCCGCTCCTGTCAGCTCCACGCAGCAACTGAAGTGAATCGTGCTATCAGCGGGGACGTCACTGAGGTAGTGCCAGTGTGTGCGGTGATGATGGGTGCGGTAGTGCGTGCGGTGATTATGGGTGCAGTAGTGCCTGCGTGTGCAGTGATGATGGGTGAGGTAGTGCCGGTGTGTGCGCGGTGATGATGAGTGCGGTAGTGCGTGCGTGTGTGTGGTGATGTAGGCGGTAGTGCTGGGATGTGTGCGGTGATGATGTGGGCAGTAGTGTCGGGGTGTGTGCGGTGATGATGTGGGCAGTAGTGTCATGGTGTGTGCGGTGATGATGTGGGCGGTAATGTCGAGATGTGTGTTGTGATGATGTAGGCTGTAGTGTCGAGATGTGTGCAGTGAAGATGAGGGCTGTAGTGTGGGGATGTGTGCGGTGAAGATGAGGGCTGTAGTGTCGGGATGTGTGCGGTGAAGATGAGGGCTCTCTCTCGGCTAAAGAAAACTTAACGCAACGCGTTATTTCACTGGAATCCTTGGCCTTTATTATCACACTTTTTGCAAGGCATCCGTCACATGCGTTACACAACGCATTGTGACGGTTGCCGGTCAACGTAAGTGTGAAAGTAGCTTAAACAATAGGTCATTATCTGAAAACATCTTCCCTTAAATGTAGAGTGGAGACTAGTATAAAGTATTAGACTTGCACAATGGATGAAAAAGATTTTGCAAGAAAAATGAATTCTGTCATATGGGTGATCTTGGAAACCATAGAGTTCTTTAAGAAATAGCATGTATGACTAATCCATGGGTAACATTCGCGTCAGTGTGCACTTGTACATGTGCATTACATTCCGAATCATAAAACGGCTGTCACATCATTACGCACAGCACAGCGGAGGCTCCACATGTTCACCGCTCTGGTGGATGCAGCTGTCACGTTGATCATGTCAATGAAACACGCACAAGCCAAATCACAGAACAGAAAACTCAAACATTTCATTTTCCCACTTTTATTGGAAATTGCACCGACTGTCACCAGGGCAAAGTGTGACATTTCAGAGATGTGTCTCTCCTACATCGTAAGAACTTCTGACAGTATGATTTTATACCGTCCATGGCAGCTTACACTACCACAGACCTGTCAAAAGAATTAGACGAATAAAAAACACTGTCAACTTCAATCAGCTAATTGGTCAATATAGTGAAAAACAGTTTCATGAGTTTACAATTTATCGGGTAGTATAAAAAAAAATGAAATAAAAAATAAGCGAGCTCATCACGCAGAGGACGCTTTTATACCGTATGGCTTATTGCTGTAATTTACTTTTGATATCCCTCTTTGAATCAATGCATTTAAATACAGGTAAAGAAAACCTTTCAATTGATTCTTTTTTTACACTGAGAATCTCCTCCAAATGCTAATTCTTTTTCGCCTGTGCCCCTCCCTTCAAAAGTTATGACTCACAGTAAAAATGATGCAAATTTTCCCTTTGACCAACTGGGCATATATGGCAGAACTTCACTCTGGGCGTCTGCTTTGTCTCCAGTGATGCTGGGCAATCAAAATGCGCCCCTCCCAGTGCAGTTAGTTAAAGTGAAAACTTCCACCTTTATTAGGCTGCTTTCACATCAGCGTTTTTTTGCCTATCGGCAAAAAAACGCAGAACGCATATGACCCGATCCTTTACAAATGCATTGTCATTTCAATGCTTTTGCAATGGAGTTGCGGCAATATGCGTTCACTTGCAGTTGTGTGCATCATACACTGGATCCGGTGAGATGCAGTATTTTATCTTTTTTCAAAAATGCTACTTGTAGTGTTTTTGACTTACAACAAAATACTGTATTTCTCCGGATCCTTCATATTGCGGTACCTGCAATGCTTTTCAAATGAGCTGGATCCTGCTCTACCGGAAGTCACAGCATTCTGGTAGGCAGGATCCTGTTTTCAGAACTGCGCATGCCCAGAAAGTAGTTCCTACACCGTGTTTTCTAGTGCAGCTGCATCAGTTGAAGAAAGAAGACAGAAGAAATAAGACCAGGATTGTGGAGGGGTGAGAGGGAGTAATAAAGATGTATTCTCTAAGTGTGTCTGTGTATTTATTTCGAATAAAGTATTTTTTCTCTGTGTGGTGTCTTTAACCCTTTATTGGCAATTCTCAATGGCTGGGTCAAACTTGGCCTGAATTTAAGAATCTCGGGCTTTATATCAGCTGGTAAAACAAAGCTGGTATTAACCCCTTATTACCTAGTGCGCTACCAGGGCCACTGAAGAGTTGGATACAGTGGCAGAATATGGCGCTTCTATGAAAGTGCCATTTTCTGGGGCGGCTGCGGACTGCAATTCGCAGCGGGGGATCCCAGAAAGCTTGGGCTACCCTGCGCTGAAGATTCCAATCCCCAACTGCCTAGTTGTACCTGGCTAGCATACAAAAATAGGGTGAGGCCCACGTCTTTTTTTTTTTTTTTTTTTTAATTTTTGGCCAAAAAAAAAAAAAGGGGTGCTTCCCTGGATCTTCCATTGCCAGTGAATGTAACAACAAGCAGTTGGTGGTTAGCAGCCAGTAGCTGCTTGGGTACCCTTAGCAATAGAAAATGCAGCGGCAGCCCACACATTTTTTTTTCCCCTAACCCTAGGGTTAAGGTTATGTGTTTGGGTTTTTTTTAATTTTTTAATGGAAAAAAAAAAAAATAAATAGACAAGGGCTTTGCCCATTGAGCATTTTTCTAACCACACAGCCAGCAGAAAAGGTAATCAGATCAGCTGACTCCAGTGTCGGCCGATGATTTGTTCTGTGTCCCCATGCATCAATCGCAGCGTGTGGGGGCTGTGAGGTCAGCTGAGTTCGGCCTGTACTGGAGTCGGGTGATCTGAACTCAGCTGACCTCACAGCCCGCACACGCTGCGATTGATGCAGGGAGACACAGAACAAGTAATCGGCCGACACTGGATTCAGCTTATCTGGTTATTTGTTCTGTTGGCTGAGTTCAGCTGAGTTGACATCAGCTGACTCCAGTGTCGGCCGATTACTTGTTCTATGTCCCATCGCAGCGTCTGTGGGCTGTGAGGTCAGCTGACTACAGATCAGCTGACTCCATTGCCGGCCGAACTCAGCTGACCTCACAGCCCGCACACGCTGCGATGTATGCAGCTGGACACAGAACAAGTAATTGGCCGATACTGGAGTCCTCAGCTGATCTGAACTCAGCTTAACTCCTGACCACACAGCCCGCACACGGTCACATATTATCGGCAGCAGCCAGTGACTGCTGGTAACCTGCATCCACCGCAGCGTGTGCGGGCTGTGAGATCAGGAGTCAGAAGAATCCGGTAAATAATAATTGCGGTTGCATGCATTGCACGTACAATCCGCAGGATCCGTTCAGATGCACTTTGCGTTTCTTTGCCATCAGGCAAAAACAACGCTGATGTGAAAGCAGCCTTACCAGGAAAGAGGGAGCAGAGAGGGAGGGAAAAGGAAGGGGGAGGGCGGAAACAGAGGCAGAGAAAACAAACAGAGAGGGAGAGGAAACAGAGAGGGAGAGGAAACAGAGAGGGAGAGGAAACAGAGAGGGAGAGGAAACAGAGAGGGAGAGGAAACAGAGAGGGAGAGGAAACAGAGAGGGAGAGGAAACAGAGAGGGAAGAGAGAGCACGGCATAATTTTAGAATGAAGGGGGGGGAATAGGGGAAAAAAAAACCAACACTGTTCCAGAATGGGTGTAGCGGCACCAATTAGTGGAGGTCCTCCATTTAAGGCTATGTGCACATGCTGCGTTTTTTTACGCTGCGTTTGTGCGTTTTTGACCGCTAAAAACGCACAAAAACGCACCCATGGCAAAAAACGCATGCGTTTTTACCGCGATTTGGTGTGTTTTTGATCTCTGCGTTTTTCCAATGCTTTGCATGGGGGAAAACGCAGGAAAGAATTGACATGTCCATTTTTTTTTTAAGCTCAAAAACGCAGCTTAAAAAAAAAGTTGTGTGCGGACAGCAAAAATGAAAACTCATAGACTTTTCTGGGGAAGCAAAGTCATGCAGTTTTGAGGCCAAAATCGCACCCGAAAAATGCGCAAAAACGCTGCGAAAAACACACTGTGTGAACTAAAGGTACAGTCACACTAAGCAATGCTCCAGCGATCCCACCAGCAACCTGACCTGGCAGGGATCACTGGAGCGTCGCTACACGGGCTCCTGGTGAGCTGTCAAACAGGCAGATCTCACCAGCAACCACAGTGACCAACCCCCAGCCAGCAGCGACGCGTGGAAGCGATGCTGCGCTTGGTAACTAAGGTAAATATCGGGTAACCAACCCGATATTTACCTTGGTTACCAGCGCACACCACTTAGCGCTGGCTCCCTGCACTCCTAGCCAGAGAACACATGGGGTTAATTACCTGATGTGTAGTCTGGCTATGTGTGCAGGGAGCCGGCACTGACAGCGTGAGAGCGGCAGACGCTGGTAACGAAGGTAAATATCGGGTAACCAAGGAAAGGGCTTCTTGGTTACCCGATATTTACATTAGTTACCAGTGTCCGCAGAAGCCGGTTCCCTGCACATTTAGTTGTTGCTGTCTCGCTGTCACACACAGCGATCTGTGCTTCACAGCGGGAGAGCAACAACTAAAAAATGGCCCAGGACATTCAGCAACAACCGGCGACCTCACAGCAGGGGCCAGGTTGTTGCTGGATGTCACACACAGCAACATCACTAGCAACATCGCTGTTACGTCACAAAAGTCGTGCCTCAGCAGCGATGTGATGTTGCTTAGTGTGACGGTAACTTTACCCAAAAAAAAAAAAAATAATCCAGGGAAAGATCTAAATCAGAGTCTAGTGACAAATGTCTGCTTACATTAGGCCCTATGATTAACCTATCTAAGCACTCTGTATAAATTACATCACAGTATGTGTTGGAGTTTCTTTTGTTTTTTATTCATATTCATACTGCTGACATTTGAAATGAATGGAGGCTAAAACTCTTATCTGTCTATATAATGTGCCTTATTGTTTCCCATTTTAGAAAAAAGGGAAGAAGATCTATGGTGCCAACAACAAGTAGTCATTACGGCTCCATATGGGGGTTTCAGTCTTGATAAGCTTAGTCTTCAAGCTACAATGCAAATGGAAATGCTTCCAAGGCACTGTCCAGACTTCTGAATTCTAGGCAGAAGTGTTATGTATGTAGTCCACCTCTGTACTATATTCTATATACACCCATATGCGATAGTCATAAAGATTTGTAGGAACTTGCTATCATCAGTAGTGCCTGCTGCAGGCATCCATAAAGACAGGGGAAGAAAACTGTGCAAAAAAGCTCAGGCACAGCCTAACATCTTCTCCAAGGAACAACCAGTAGCTCATCAGAGATGTCATTTAACGACTCCTCTTGTACAATCAGATTTTAGTAACAAGCTGAGCAGGCTCCATTGTGATGCTTCAGACCTTAGTTGTGATAGCAAATGTTGGCAAGAGATGGCTACTGGATGATAAGATCCTACTTTGCATGTGTAGGTGCAATTAACATAACATAAGCGCCTAATACAAAACACACAATGGCAATAACTCCCGATTGACATGTTCAGAATTTAATGAGAATTCTCCTGGGCCAGGGAAGACGTAATAAAGTATATAGATATTACAGCATGGGATTGCAAATTATTCTATGAGGTAAAATATTTTTTTAAAAACAGGTAGGGAATTGCTTTTCCTCAAAAAGAATCAGATATGATCCCATGTTGTGCTATCTGTATACTCTTATCAAGGTCAGGTCCCTGTTTTTGGAAACTAGTGATATGGTATTGTTTCCTTTAGTACCTAAATGGTTAATATCAGTTGTGTTGTTATCTGCTTTTTCAGAAGTGCCTGGCTGAGTGGTTCAGCTGCAATAGTTTTGTAGTCATGCCCTTCAGGTTTAAATAGAAGTGTTACCTAGCAATCCCTGCTGAAGACACAAACTCATTTGTTCTCTGGTTCCCCTGGTGGAATGAGCTGTTTTGGAGTGTTCCAAGAAGCCTACCTTTATCCTTTTGGCTGAGACCGCACTTTGCGTTTCCACCTGCGTTTCAGGTGCTTTTTAGGTCCGTTTTGAGAAGCACCTTTTTCATGCCAAAAGGCATGCGTTTTGATTTTCCAGAAAAGTCTATGGAAAATGTGAATTTCTTGTCCGCACTTTGCGTTTCTAAACGCTGCGTTTCATTTGCATATTTTGTGGCAAAAACCATGCGTTCAAAGAAGCAGCATGTCAATTGTTTTTGCCATTTTGGCTGCGTTCTACACCCATTGAAATCAATGAGTTGTAGAAAATCGCTGCCAAAATGTTAAGCAGTGCGCTTGCATTGCATTATTATTGCGATCCACATGTTTTTTTTAACATAACAAAAGCAGTTTTTTCGTCTTTCTCTCTCTGTTGGTTGGTCGGTCGGTCTCTCTCTCTCTCTCTCTCTATCTCTCTCTGTCCATGTCGGTCACTCCCTCCCACCCCCTCTCTCATACTCACCGATCCACGATCACCGGCACGGCGCTGCACGGCGTTCTCACTGTGGCGGCTTCTTCTCTTTTGAAAATGCCAGCCGCTCATTAATCCATCACGTATTCTCTGCTTTCCCCGCCCATGATTGGTTGCAGTGAGACAGCCGTCACTCAGCTTGGGGGCGTGTCTGACTGCAACCAATCACAGCCGATGGTGGGCGTGTCTATATCGGGCAGTAAAAAAATAAATAAATAAATAAATAAATAAATGGAAAAAAAAAACCCGACGTGCGGTCCCCCCACCCCCCATTTGGATACCAGCCAGGGTAAAGCCACACGGCTGAAGGCTGGTATTCTCAGGATGGGAAGCTCCACATTATGGGGAGCTCCCCAGCCTAACAATATCAGCCAGCAGCCGCCCGGAATTGCCGCATGCATTAGATGCGACAGTCCCGGGACTTTACCGGCTCATCCCGAATTGCCCTGGTGCGCTGGCAAACGGGGTAATAAGGAGTTAATGGCAGCAGCCCATAGCTGCCACTAAGTCCTAGGTTAATCATGGCAGGAGTCTCCCCGAGATACCTTCCATAATGAACGTGTAAGTTAAAGTAAATAAACACACACATCCAAGAAAATCATTTATTTGTAATGAAAGACAAAAAAAAAAAAAAACACCCTCTTTCACCACTTTATTAACCCCTCAAAAACACCTCCAGGTCCGACGTAATCCACAGAAGGTCCCCCGACGCTTCCAGCTCTGCTACATCGGAAGCTGACAGGAGCTGCAGTAGAACACCGCCGCTCCTGTGAGCTCCATGCAGCAACTGAAGTGAGTCGCGCGATCAGCTGTGCTGTCACTGAAGTTACTCACGGCCACCGCTCTCCGGTGGAGGACTGCAGCTGTGGCCGCGAGTAACCTGAGTGAAAGCACAGCTGATCGCGCGGCTCACTGCAGTCACTCAGGGGATTTGCGATCACAGGTGAGTCCTTCACGTGTGACCGCAAATCAAGCCGCGGCACACGCACAGAGCCGCGCGATCACAATGAAGTAGGGTGAAGTTCATCCGAGTTCATTCTGATCGCGAAGCACTGCCCTCAGCCAGCCATGACAGTGACACTGCGGTCCCACTCGGCTCTGCTGCAAGTCTATGGGGATGCTGCAGAGCAGAGTGGGTGCGTAGTGAGAAAAATATGCGTTCTGGATGCTTATCCCACTCTATCTATGGCAGAGAAAGCATCCAGAACGCATGAATTCTCACCAGGAATGTCCGCACTTTGCGTTCTGCCAAATGCGTCTCAGAACGCAGCTTTTTCGGCTGCATTCTGAGACACACACACAGTGACTTACACGCTGCAGAATAGAATGCAAAGTGTAGTCTCAGCGTTTGTGTTGCAGTTTTTCCCCTCAACCCTATTGTCTTATTAGTGCAGCGGTGGGTCTAATGTACCTCACCGGCCTCTCACTAGTCAGGGCATCTATAGGGTATCCCAAGGTCCCAGGGTACTGCTCAGCGGCAGTTGTGGAGACTGTATAGGGGCTGACTAGGAGAGTAGGGACAGCTCAGGTGAGGTTAGGAGGTGTCCATCTACCCTCTCACTAGCGCCAGGGCCCACAGTTGTTAATGTGTCCCCGATGTCCCCCCCCCCTTGTTTGTGGTGGTGTTTTTTTCATTGTACATTAGACTCGTTTTGGTCTGAACGAGGTCGCCATGCTTGAAAGCGTGACAACTCTCTTTTGCTTCCTCCCGGCCCAGGAGATGTGGTATGATCAGACCATACGGTCAGACACGGCCATTACACAGTACATAGCACGGGCACATATATAAGGTTATCTCAGCACCTTTTTTTTTTTAAAAAATACATCCAATTCTGGAACTTAATATTATTACAAGATGTATTGATTAAAAAAGTTTGAAATTAAATTTGTGGGAAAACCTCTTTAAAAAATATTTTTACACCTGTTTTGGCACTGGATAAAAAGTGCTGTTATATATTAAACACAATCCCAATATAACATAGAAGTGTAAACATGGGAAACTGTATGTCTCATAACTGGAAAATTATTCCAGGCAGATACATGAACAATCGTGCTCAAATAATAAGAAAAGTGTTTAAATCTAAAACCACAGAGCAATAGAAATGCAAGAAAAATGTACAGGCAATGAAATGGACCGATCTCACCAGATTATAAATGCCATCATGATGAGGGTACAATCCTCAGACCACATAAAGACAAATAAGTGTGTGTGGGGGGGTGATCTACTTAGCAAAGCCACACATTAGGCTAGGTTCACATTTCCATCAATTTATATCAGTCACAATCTGCGGCTCTGGTAAACAACGGAATCCGTTTGTCGGATTCTGTTGTTCCCATAGACTTGTATGAGCGACGGATTGTGACTGAGGACGCTGCGTTGCATCCTCCGCCCGACTGATCAGTCGTGGAATGACTGACCGTCGGATGGCAGGAACGCAGCATATAGCGTTTTTGGAGCAGCGGAATTCTTTTGATTCTGCTGCGCATGCTCTCTCTTGGCGTCCGAACGATCAGCTGATCGCTCTCATTAGCCGGCCGCCGGGAGATCATCTGTTCGCTCTCAAAAGCTGGCGGCCAGCTATTGTGAACGTTCAGCTGATCGTTCTCTCGGACTCGTTTTATAACGGAATCCGCTTTCTCTTCCAATAGTTGTCATCCGTTGTACAACGCATCAGTCACAAGCGTTAAACAACGCATGTGACTGATGCAAAACAACGGAAATGTGAAACTAGCCTTACCCCAAAGATTCAGTCTGTGCCTGTGTATTAGTCACTGCTCCTGGACCTCCCTACGCGTTGCATTGGTGGACTCATCAGGGGCCGTCAGAGCACATACTACCATCACACTTGGATAGAGCAAAAAGAAGTGTGATCGTAGTATGTGCTCCGATGGCCAAGTGTTTGCTTCCCTGATGAGTCCATCGACAAAACGCATAGGAAGGTGAAGGAGCAGCACAGACTGATTCTATGGGGGTGATGCGTGGCCTTGCTAAGTTGGCCCGGCACTCATATGTCTTATGTGGTCTGAGGATTGGTCCATCCCTCATCTTGATGGCATTTATAATCTGGTGCTGGTAACGAAGGTAAATATCGGGTAACCAAGGAAAGGGCTTCTTGGTTACCCGATGTTTACCGTGGTTACCAGCGTCCGCAGAAGCCGGCTCCTGCTGCCTGCACATTTAGTTGTTGCTGTCTCGCTGTCACACACAGCGATCTGTGCTTCACAGCGGGACAGCAACAACTAAAAAAAATAGTCCAGGACATTCAGCAACAACCAACGACCTCACAGCAGGGGCCAGGTTGTTGCTGGATGTCACACACAGCAACATCGCTGTTACGTCACAAAAGTCGTGCCTCAGCAGCAATGTTGCTAGCGATGTTGCTTAGTGAGACGTGGCCTTTACACAGTGAATTACTGTTAGAACTTTGTATGTGTCGTCTTTGGGTTGTCACCTCCTCTTCAAAAAAGGGATAGATATAATCTACTCGAATTGTTTCTTTTGGCATAAAACTGACAGATCTACATTTTTTTAGGGTATGCAATTATGATCTAACAAATCTGTTGGCCTTTCAAAGCATATTGCCCTTTAAGTTCTATTCAACTTTTTTCCCTAAATATAAAACATTAGATGGCAAAAGTATCACATGAACATAAAACCAGAGATACAATGTGTAGCTGGATATATGTAGTACAGCCCAACACTGACATTGACAATAAGCCAATAGGGAGACTGAATATGAAAAGACTTGAGATTATATATGATATACATATTTATATACAGTGGGTGAAATAAGTATTGAACACATCACCAATTTTTTAAGTAACTAGCTTTCTAAAGGTCCTACTGACATGAATTTCTCACCAGATGTCGGTAACTATCCATACATGACACAGAAATAAATCAAACCAGAGATGTCCATAAAATAAGTGATGTGTAATAATGAAAAATGATACAAGGAAGAAGTATTGAACACGCTTACTGAAATGTATTTAATGCTTCAAACACAATCCTTTATTGGTGATGACAGCTTCACGATGCCTCCTGTATGGAGAAACTAGTCACATGCATTGCTCAGGTGTGATTTTGGTCCATTCTTCCATACAAACTCTTCAAATCCTAAAGGTTCTGTGGGCTCCTTCTATGAACTCTAAGCTTTAGTTCTTCCATATATTTTCTATTGGATTCAGGTCAGGTGATTGGCTGAGCTATTCTAGCAGCTTTATTTTCTTTCTCTCGAGCCAATTGTAGTTTCCTTGGCTGTGTGTTTGGGATCATTGTCTTGCTAAAATGCCCACCCTCATTTCATCTTCATTATTCTAGTAGATGGCAGCAGATTTTATTATTGTTTCCTAAGTGGCAGGATTGCCTTTTAATTACTGATAGATTTCAGCTGGTGTTGTGACTTTCCATGGCTTTTTGCACTGCTCTTTCTTCACGTGTTCAATACTTTTTCCCTGTGTCATTTCTCATTATTACACACAGCTTAATTTGTGGACATCTCTGGATTCATTTATTTGACTGTGTGGATTGGATGAGTTGTTACCGACATCTGGTGACAAATTCATGTCAACAGCACCTTTAGAAATAGATTTACTTCAAAAATTGGCAACGTGTTCAACATTTATTTCACCTGATGTATGTATGTATGTCTGCACACATATCGCACACATTTATTTTCATCTGTTTTATACCTGCAGTCGGATCCTTTGACAGCGTATTATCTAATGCACTTTGTACAGCCTGGAAAAGGTTCATTTTCTGAGTTGGTCCTACAAAAAGGATTAAAAACATCAATACCATTGCTGCCATGTAAAACGTAAAGAAAGTAAAACGGTTTGCATGGAAACTATCTGGGTTATGCTAAGCACTTTGTGTGGATTCATTTCTTAAAGGAATTGTCTAACCGTATATGCCAAAGACATCCCACACCTATCTCTAGATCGGAGTCCCCTGACCTCTCATTCCAGCCGGCATCCTACCACCAAAACGTGGAGAATTGACACTGCATGAGCCGACTCGCTCCCTTCTTTGCTATGGGAGTTCAGAAGAAAGCTGAAAGTATTTCCATAGCCATACTGAGAAGTCCACGGTAATAAAGGGACAGAGGCGGGGCAGGGATGGGGAATAGGGAGACCAGTGGAGATAGATGTGGGTCCCGTCTCTAAGACAGACATTAAAAGCATATTGCATACACATACAGATAAATAATGAAATATTGCAATAACTCATAAAGCAAGGTTAGGCTTTTCCTGAGTACAAAGTAAAACACTATGCTTCTAAAAGCCCACTAGTGGTGGATGATCGTAGATATATTACAATTAAAGGGATTGTCCACTACTTGAGTAACACTTTCAGAAATGTCGTAGTCCTCTTTCACACATCCGTGAAAAACCACGCATGTTTTTCACGGACGTGTCAAAGGTGCGTTTTGCCCTCCATGAGCCGTGTTCATGGCACACCTGTGTTCTCCGTGTGTTATCCGTGATAACACACGGAGAACAGGAACTTTCTACTCACCTGTCCCTGGCGTCGCTGTCCGTGGTGCTGATCTTCGGTCTCCGGTCCTGCCAACTCCCCGCTGCTGCTGCTTCTGGCCGCAGTGAAGTGAATATGCAATGAGCATAATGAGCGGTGGTCGGAAGCAAGTGACAGCAGCGGCAGAGACAGGAGGGCTGGAGAAGGTGAGTAATGTTGTAATGTTTTGGGTTTTTTTCTAGTAGACACATGTGATTTCTCCGATGTGTGTCACACGGAACACATCCATGTGGTATGTTTGCATTACCCGTGACCTGTTTGCGTTCTGTGTGACACCCGTGATCCCGGAGAGAAAACGGACATGTTGCCGTGAGGAACACACGTATGTACGGTACGAACACACGTTCCGTGTGTAAATACATACGTGTATCCAAGTCCATCAAAAAACCAAGGTCTACGTGTACGTGTCTCCGGTACCTGAGGAAACTGACCAAACACACACCGGAGGCACGGACGTGTGAAAGAGGGCTTAGTCCTATGTGTGAGATAAAAACAAACACTTTATACCCACTGGTGCTGTTCTAGTGATGTATGGCAGGTGAGCACTGCTGCCAATCAGTGGGCTCTAATGAACTGCTCCACTTGATGGTTTATCCAAGGGAAGCGTAAGCAAAATTGCCCATAATCAATCGTTCATGGCTGTAGCTCTCAGGCGGCATGTCAGGTGAATACCAGGAGATCTGGTGCCAACGTCACAATGCCAGGGAGTAGAAGGTTTTTATTAAAGGAGTTGTCCATATAGTGGACAACCGCTTTAATTTCTATTTAAAGCACCACTACAGCATGTGTTTTATATTTCATCCCTGGCATGGTATCACTAATGCTTATTTCTATTAGTAATAGAGATACCAGCCGCTGTCTTCTGCTCTTCCCAGTGCCACTCATGACTGACCAGAAATCAGAGGGAACAGTCACAAGCTCTGATACAAGTCTATGAGAGCCTCCTTCCCATAGACTTAGGGTACCATCACACTTTAGCGACGCAGCAGCGATCCCACCAGCGATCTGACCTGGTCAGGATCGCTGCTGCGTCGCTACATGGTCGCTGGTGAGCTGTCAAACAGGCAGATCTCACCAGCGACCAGTGACCAGCCCCCAGCCAGCAGCGACGTGCAAGCGACACTGCGCTTGCACGGAGCCGGCGTCTGGAAGCTGCGGACACTGGTAACTAAAGTAAACATCGGGTATGGTTACCCGATGTTTACCTTAGTTACCAGCTCACACCGCTTAACTTAGCGTGTGCAGGGAGCAGGAGCCGGCACTGGCAGCGTGAGAGCTGCGGAGGCTGGTAACGAAGGTAAATATCGGGTAACCACCTTGGTTACCCGATGTTTACCTTGGTTACAGCTTACCGCAGGCTGTCAGACGCCGGTTCCTGCTCCCTGCACATTCAGTTGTTGCGCTCTGGCTGTCACACACAGCGATGTGTGCTTATCAGCGGGAGAGCAACAATAAAAAAACGAACCAGCACTGTGTGTAACGAGCAGCGATCTCACAGCAGGGGCCAGATCGCTGCTCAGTGTCACACACAGCGAGATCGCTAATGAGGTCACAAAAAACGTGACTCAGCAGCAATCTCAGTAGCGATCTCGCTGTGTGTGAAGTACCCCTTACACTGAGAAGTGTCCTCTCTAATCAGCGCAGCAAACACTGGTGCAATCCAGCAGGTCACAGACTTCAAAAGGCAAAAGGATGAACGACAAGAACAGAAGAAGAGTGTGGCTGGTAAGTAGATAATAAGGAAGAATGTACATTAGTGATATCACTTCAGTGGTAAAAAGAAAAAAAAACATGAGTGCTGCTTTAATGGGTTTTGCGCTCTGTAGAAAAAAAAATGGGCACATTGTGTGTATATATAATATAGAATTATATATATATATATATATATATATATATATATATATATATATATATATATATATATATATATATATATATATATACATATATATATATATATACATATATATACATATATATACACACACACACACATATATATATACAGTAAGATAAGACAGCTTTTCTTGGCCCTAGTCTAGGGCACTCTTGTGTTAGCCCTTTAGATATGATCCTGGTAAACCCTTTGGTTGGGTTCAATCCTTGTACATTTAGTGCAAATTCTAAAATGAAATCCGCAGTTTCTGCATCTAAATTCTGCACGGATTCATGCACATTTGGAATTGCTGAAACCCGCACCAAATGAATTTGATTTGCACAGCTGATATCGAAACGCTGCGGATTTAAAAGAAAATTTCTACACAGACTGCTAATCCAAAAAAAACACAGCACGTGGGTGAGATAAAGGTAAAACTTGTCCACCTTCCATTTATGGGAAAAAAACGGTGGATTTATGGGTGAAGAATCCACACCAGACACTGTGTAACCCCAGCCATAATCACAGGGATTTCTTAGGCCTGGCTTGTGTTTTTTGTGCGGATTTTACGCATTTTCCACATGTAGGATCTGCAGCATTTTACAGGACCAGTAACATGGTTATAACTCAATCATCCCCATGCTCTATGTATGGAATCTACACATATTGGCTTTTACCCATTCATTTCAATGGGGATCTTAAAATTGCAGATTAAACCTCTGGCCTGGGAACTTTTTTGTTGCAATATTGGTGAATTTCCACAACAAAAATACATGAAGTGCAGAAAATAAGCAGACTTTAGATGCAGAAACAATGCAGATTACAGATTAGATCTGCACCAACTCCACAATGGATCACCCAAGGTTATCCTGGAAGATCAGCTAAGCTCCACCATTACAGCCCCCACTGTCTATCAGGATGAGAGAGGCAGTGACCCTACAGATACAGGGTGGGAGTCACAGGACATTATACACTGTGTGTGTAGCAGATGGCTGATTGCTCTTGAATGTCACACAGCAATCATTCTCACCATATCCTGTGGGTTCTGGGTCGGGCTGGAAGGTAAAATGTGCAACCGATCTCGTCTGTAAGCGCAGACTGTAGCGATTCCATCGTGCGATACTCTTGGCCGCCCGGCTTCCAGTCCCGATCACTGTCCTCAGGGCCGCCATGTTTAAAGCCTTCAAATGACTGAACAACGCGCAGGAAGCGGGGCTAGTGTGTGACGGATCCCATTGGTCGGCAATGTGGGATAGTAAACAAGAGGCGGAATGTGTTCAGCCAATCAGGTGACAGTATTGGAGGGGCGCGACTTTCGCATGCTTGTGACGTCACCATCAGGGCGGTTGCGCTGGTCTGTAGCTGAGAAAGGAGACGAGCAGGAATAGCAGGAGGGGGCGGAGCCGGGGCCTGTTGCTCCTCCCCTCCTCTCGTCCTTATCCTCCCCATCCCCTCACGTGCTTCAGTCAGGAGCAGAGCGGACGTCACAGAACCTCCCACGGTCCACGCTGTGAGGTGACTGCAGAGCGGCTGAGATCCCTGAGAAGCCCCTCGGCTCTGTATTCAGAAAGTGACACTTATTTTTCTATCGTTTTGGGTAAGGCTACTTTCACACTCGCATTGGACGGCTTCTGTTGCTATCCGCAGCCTTGAGGAATTACGGTAAACATTGCAGGAAACCGTTATATTCCTCATAGACTTCTATTAGCTACAGATAGCAACGGATGGTCTTGCGTTGCATCTGCTGCAGGACGCAGTGTCGTTATATTGACGCTGCGTCGGGCGGAAGGAACGCTGCATGTAGCGTTTTTTGTGTCATTAAAATAGCGCACCTTGACTGATTCCGTCAGAATCCGCCACGGTGTCTAGTGATTGACTATGGTGGCGGTTTCCGCCACTATTCACTAAGCGGCGGAATCCGCTGACTGATTTCGTCACGTTCTACTGAGCATGCTCAGCATGTCCAGCAGAACGATCAAAATCATTTAAAATCACTCCTGGTCTCTCTCCCCCCTCTCTCATACTCACCGATCACGGGCGCGGCGCTGCACGGCGTTCACACTGCTCCAACGGCTTTTCCTCCTTTGAAAAAGCCGGCCGCCCATTATTCAATCTCGTATTCACTGCTTCCCCCGCCCTATGATTGGTTGCAGTCAGACCCGCCCCCACGCTGAGTGACAGCTGTCTCACTGCAAACAATCACAGCCGCCGGTGGGCGGGTCTATATCGTGCAGTACTATAAATAATTAAAAAACACCTGCGTGCAGTCCTCCCCAATTTTGATACCAGCCAAGGTAAATCCACACGGCTGAAGGCTGGTATTCTCAGGATGGGGAGCCCCACGTTATGGGGAGTCCCCCAGCCTAAAAATAGCCAGCAGCCGCCCGGAATTGCCGCATCCATTAGATGCGACAGTCCCGGGACTCTACCCGGCTCATCTCGAATTGCCCTGGTGCGGTGGCAATCGAGGTAATAAGGAGTTAATGGCAGCAGCCCATAGCTGCCACTAAAGGCTGCTTTACACCAGACAATCTATCGTGCGATAGATCGTCGGGGTCACGGTTTTTGTGACGCACATCCGGCATCGCTGGCGATGCCGGCCTGTGTGACACCTCCTTGCGACGCAGTATCGCTCACAAATCGTGAGTCGTGTACTGGTCGCTAGGTTCCATAATATCGGTTCTGAAATCGGGCGCCGGTTGTTCATCGTTCCCGTGGCATCACACGTCGCTCCGTGTGACACCACGGGAGCGATGAACATCGCGTACCTGCCTCCCGCGTCAGCCGCCGGCTCTATGTTTCAGGAAGGAGGTGGGCGGGATGTTTACATCCTGCTCATCTCCGCCCCTCCGCTTCTATTGGCCGGCGGCTGTGTGACGTCGCTGTGACGCCGAACGTCCCTCCCACTCCAGGAAGTGGACGTTCGCCGCCCACAGCGTGGTCACACGAGAGGTAAGTATGTGTGACGGGGGTTACCGACTTTGTGCGCCACGGGCAGCGATTTGCCCGTGACGCAAAAAGGACGGGGCGGGTACAATCAATTGTGAAATCTCACAATCGGTCGTACCATGTAAAGCAGCCTTAAGTCCTAGGTTAATCATGGCAGGCGTCTCCCCGAGATACCTTCCATGATTAACCTGTAAGTGAAAGTAAATAAACACACCCGAAAAAATCATTTATTTGGAATAAAAGACAAAAAAAACACCCTCTTTCACCATTTTATTAAAATCCCCAAATACCCCTCCAGGTCCACCGTAATCCACACGAGGTCCCGCAACGTATCCAGCGCTGCTACATGAAGCTGACAGGAGCAACAGTAGAACACCGCCGCTCCTGTAAGCTCCACGCAGCAACTGAAGTGACTCGCGCTGTCAGCGTGGACGTCACTGAGGTAATGCCTGTGTGTGTGCGGTGATGATGAGTGTGGTAGTGCCTGTGTGCGATGATGATGAGGGCTGTAGTGTCGGGGTGTGTGCGGTGATGATGAGGACTGTAGTGTGGGGGTGTGTGGTGATGATGAGGGCTGTAGTGTCGGGATGTGTGCGGTGAAGATGAGAGCTGTAATGTCGGGATGTGTGCGGTGAAGATGAGAGCTGTAATGTCGGGATGTGTGCGGTGATGTAGGCGGTAATGTCGGGATGTGTGCGGTGATGTGGGCGGTAATGTCGGGATGTGCGCGGTGATGTGGGCGGTAATGTCGGGATGTGTGTGGTGATGTGGGCGGTACTGTCGGGATGTGTGCGGTGATGTGGGCGGTAATGTCGGGATGTGTGCGGTGATGTGGGTGCTAATGTCGGGATGTGGGCGGTAATGTCGGGATGTGTGCGGTGATGTGGGCGGTAATGTCGGGATGTGTGCGGTGATGTGGGCGGTAATGTCGGGATGTGTGTGGTGATGTGGGCGGTACTGTCGGGATGTGTGCGGTGATGTGGGCGGTAATGTCGGGATGTGTGCGGTGATGTGGGCGGTAATGTCGGGATGTGTGTGGTGATGTGGGCGGTACTGTCGTGATGTGTGCGGTGATGTGGGCGGTAATGTCGGGATGTGGGCGGTAATGTCGGGATGTGTGCGGTGATGTGGGCGGTACTGTCGGGATGTGTGCGGTGATGTGGGCGGTACTGTCGGGATGTGTGCGGTGATGTGGGTGCTAATGTCGGGATGTGGGCGGTAATGTCGGGATGTGTGCGGTGATGTGGGCGGTACTGTCGGGATGTGTGCGGTGATGTGGGTGCTAATGTCGGGATGTGGGCGGTAATGTCGGGATGTGGGCGGTGATGTGGGCGGTACTGTCGGGATGTGTGTGGTGATGTGGGTGCTAATGTCGGGATGTGGGCGATAATGTCGGGATGTGTGCGGTGATGTGGGCGGTAATGTCGGGATGTGTTGGGTGAAGATGAGGGCTCTCTCTCGGCTAAAGAAAACTTAACGCAACGCGTTATTTCACTGGAGTCCGTGGCCTTTATTATCACACTTTTTGCAAGGCATCCATCACATGCATTAGGCCCCTTTCACATTGCATTTTTCCCTACGTTCACAGGTCCCATCGGGGCATCCGTCCGGACCGCCCCTCCCCCACTCTGCAAAGCGTGCTCCGGATGCATGCGCCCGACAGGGCCATTCACTGTTATGGAGCGCACTGCGTTAGCGTGTGCTCTGTTTTGTGCCATTTTTTGCACATATACGTTTCTGCAGACGGACACCCGAATGTACTCCTCTACGTTCGGGTGTCCGTCTGCAGAAACGTATATGTGCAAAAAATGGCACAAAACAGAGCACACGCTAACGCAGTGCGCTCCATAACAGTGAATGGCCCTGTTGGGCGCATGCGTCCGGAGCACGCTTTGCAGAGTGGGGGAGGTGCGGTCCGGACGGATGCCCCGACGGGACCTGTGGACGTAGGGAAAAATGCATTGTGAAAGTAGCCTTACACAACGCATTGTGACGGATGCCGTTCAATGCAAGTGTGAAGCTAGCCTAAGAAATGATCATTCAGTTCAACATCCAGTTTGACCACTAGATGGCAGCATATCAGGCCGGGAATGTCTCCCCTATAGTATTGTTAACCCCTTACAGCCACAAGCACTTTCACCCCTGGCGTATAATATGGAGGTCACATTGCACTCGCACCAATGTTATTCTATCATCTGCGAGTTTTTCTTCAGCTCAAATTGCACGATATGATATTCGCCAATGCAAGTCAATGGGTGCAAGAAAAAAAGAACGGCCCATCCTAGACAATGCTGAAGTTGGTTTCTTATTCGCCCAGTTTCTTATTCGGGGCTGAAGTTGGTTTCTTATTCGGCTATTATTTATTTTCTGTTTTTTTTACAGGTTTCTCAACAAAATTAAAGCATCCCAAGTATATAATCCTATGCAGTTATGTGCCCTATTGTGAATACACTTAAACACCTAAAAAAAAAATTAGCCAGGCTGGAGTGACTTGACTTTGATATGGGGCATCAGTAGGTATGTATTTATGGTGAAATATCAGTTCCCCAAAGCCATTTAACCCCTCAAAAACACATGTTACTTATTCAAATCTGTGAAAATTGGTGATTTGCCCACTTTGATGGCAGTTCTGATGCTCAGAACCCATTTGGGTCATGCGGAAGTGACATCAATTTGATGCGGGGCATCAGTAGGTATGTAATTGTAGTGTGAGATCAGTGTCCCAAAGCCATTTAACCCCACAGCTCTCCAAAATATATACCAGACACAGTATGATTGCCCACACAGCCGCCCACCACAGTATGATCATCAACAGCCCCCAAAACAGTTTGATGGTTCCCAAAGCTCTCCACACAGTATGATGCCCCACACTGCTCCCCACAAAGTATGACACCATACAGAGAATGATGAGACTTATGCAGTATGATCCCTGTACAGCTCCCTAAATACCAAGTGATTGTGGCGCCCCTGACCTGGTCAGGCACCACTGAGTACTGCACCCATGCTGGGGACAGTACAATACAGGTAATCCAGAAGGCTGACTGGGGTGTGGAACACAGGCGCATAGTGATCAGGTCTCACACATGTACCCATGAGAGGACCCCTGGGGGTCCCAGGAGGGGGCAAAGCCTATACCTCCACTGGAATAGTGGCAGGGGGTCAAAAGCCTCCATCTCCTCTCAAGGGGTGTGGTGGAGAGTCTGGTTGCTAGGTGGCGTAGGCAAGAACAGGAGAGGAGGAGCAGTGAGTCAGTTAGAGCAGAGAACTCCAGAGGGCTCGGTGAGGAGCAGACCTGTGGGGCTGTTGCTGTCTAACAGCGCCCGCGCAGTGGCTACTGACGGGGGAGAACGGTCAACTAGGAGTGCTACCTGAAAGCCAGCTTCAGCTAGAGAGAAAGCACGGAGTGGGAAGTAAGGAGACTGCTAGAGAGCACCAGGCCCAACCGGGCGGCAGATCCCGAAGCGGAGATAGATCCAGCTTTCTTTTGCTAAACCTGCCGGTGTGGGGCTCTCAAAGCCCACACCACAACACCACAAAAGCCGCAGCCACGTAACCGCAGTGAGGGCCCATAGGTCACAGGAGGCAAGCAGCTGGAGTGGCCTGGTCCGGGGAACAAGCAAACGGCAAACAAAAGGGGGAGAGAGGCTGCAGCATCTTCCCTGGGTGACCCCCATAGGGACTCAAAGTCGGGGTCACCCCAAACCACCAAGGGCTAAGGAAGGCGAGTCACTAGTCACCCTCATAAAGTCAGCCTGAAGGATACCTGGTTCCCACCTGGTTCATCTCAGCTACGCCCGGGCTACTCACCCTGCCATCAAATGTGAGTAAAGCCCTTGAAAGACATTCTGCCTGTGTGAGTCATTCTGCGACTTGTGGTACTACAAACCTACACCGGGCCCTGGGGCTTGCCTCACTCTCAGGAGGCTATTCCAACTAACTGCACACACCATCAGCCCCAGGCGACCCTCAACCTGCAGTGGCGGTCCCTACTGACCGCAATACTGAGAGTGGCGTCACGATCAAAACCGAAGATTCCCTACCTGTGACCAGCACCAGCTACGTGGAGTCCCTGAAGGTATGCACCGATACAACACCTGTGGGGCTTCACATCTGGCGTCACGAACAGGATAAGGACTAGACCTGTCCAGACAGGTGACCATGTGCCTGGGCGGTCCGCTTGAAAAATTGGAAGCGCCGCCATATTGCCACCATGAAAAGCGCGCTGAAAAACAACAGCAGCCCGCGCTGGAAGAAGTTACCGCCCACGAAGAGGTGTGGCTACCCAGAGATCCCCTGCAGAGTTCTGAGCTTGCCAGCGAAGAGAGCGGAAGCGTCCGGAGACGGCGGAGCAGGAGAGAAGCCAGCAGCTTGCTAGAGAAAATGGCGTCTGAGTGCAGAGACCCAGAGCCAGGCTCCGCTGCCTGGTGGTGTCGGGAGCTCGCCGAGTTCTGCGATCAACTGGAAGCCAGGGTCGGAAGGCTGATCAGAGAGGGACGCGAGGAGTTTCTATGGATGACCGCGGCGGTTCGGGCCTACGAGGAGAGAGCCGCGCACCGAGTGCCAGACCGGGCGGTGACGACTCAGACCCCGATGCTGCTACCGATGGGTGAGTCCAGTGTTGCCCCTGCCGGCCCGGATGCCCCGACCCCTGCTGCCACGCCCGCGGTCCCTGAAGAGGCGCCCGGTGCGGCGACGCTGAACCAGGCCGCAGCCACGCCAGGTGCGGCCCGCCAAGCCCCGGCCGCCGCAGCGATGCCCTGCTCGGCCCGTCAAGCCCCGGCCGCCGCAGCGATGCCCTGCTCGGCCCGTCAAGCCCCGGCCGCCGCAGCGATGCCCTGCTCGGCCCGCCAAGCCCCGGCCGCCGCAGCGATGCCCTGCTCGGCCCACCAAGACCCGGTCCCTGCAGCGATGCCCAGCCCAGCCTGCACAGACCCCATCGCAGCTGCGACGCCGATCCAGGCCGCCGCCATACAGGGCGCGGCCCGCCAAGACCAGGCCGCCGCCATGCCAGGCGCGGCCCGCCAAGACCAGGCCGCCGCCATGCCAGGCGCGGCCCGCCAAGACCAGGCCGCCGCCATGCCAGGCGCGGCCCGCCAAGACCAGGCCGCCGCCATGCCAGGCGCGGCCCGCCAAGACCAGGCCGCCGCCATGCCAGGCGCGGCCCGCCAAGACAAGGCTGACGTACCATTTACCCCGGCCCGCAAGGCCAGAGCAGACAAGGCTCCCCAGGTTCAGGAAGTCCCTGCTAGGCAATCCCTGGTAGGTGAGGACTCCGCATACTGGCAGCTAAAAGCCGACCTGGAAGCTAAGTTCCCACGGGAGATGGTGGAGCGGTACATGCTCCCTCCGCACACCCCAAAGAGTATCCCGACAGCTCCCACAGCAACCACGGCAAAGAGTTCCCCACCTGGGCCGGCAGAAAGAAGTCCATCCCCAGCACTGCTACCCAAGGAGTGCCAGGAAGAACTAAGGGGGGGAGGAGGCCAGGAGGTTGAGGGGCTGACTCCAGAGCCATACCCAGAGCCAGAGATGCTGCCTTATTCTCGCTGGGATGAGGAAGACCTGACACCATCTGCAGAAGAAGAACTGCCCAAAAGCCTTACCTGGGAGTTTGTGAGCTGCACCCTACAGAATCCAGCCCGTAAGACACACCGCAACAGAATGCAACTATCCTCTGCACCGTCATCTCCAGAGCAGAGAGAAGTCACCGCCAGAGACCTGCAAGAAAAACGAGCCCTGAGAAGGTCCAAAGCCCAGGCCAGAGGACCCCTTTTCAGAGGAGTAGTGGAGGATTTTAATCTGAGAAGTGGATATGGATTCATCGTAGCACCTGGTATCAAAGAAGGGATATTTGTCAATCGGAGAGACGTCAGAGCTAATCTGCCTAGAGGACACCCTGGCAGAAATCTAAAGATGGGAGATTCAGTCCAGTTCACTATGCATGAAGGCGAAAGAGGATTGTATGCGCTTGACGTAGCACTATGCACCAGCAAACCTTACAGCCACCCCATGCTACAAGAAAGAAAAGACAGAGATAAAGACACAGATGAAGATCAAGAAAGAAAAGACAAGGAACCTACAGATGAAACTACCTCAGACGACGACAGAGAGCAGGAAAGCAGCAGGTGCCACCGCCATACAGGCTCAAGCCCTGGTAAAGAGGAGTAAAGTAAAGTAAAGAAAGAAGTACAGAAGTTAAAGTTTTGAAAAGTTTTGTTTTGCAACGTTTAAGCATGTGCCCACAAAAACTATTGTGAGAAATAAACCCTAAGGCTATGAACTGGCTATAGCCACAAACTCTCGCAGTGTAAATAGTTACACCAGAGGGCACCACCACCACCAGAGTCAGCCTGTTTAGGGGCTTGGCTCGTCTGCAACCAGGAGGAGCCCGTCCGTATATAGGGCCTTGGCTCACCTGCGACCAGAGAGCATGCCTGTTTATGGGGCCTGGCTCTCCACCACAAAGAGGGTACCTGGTTAGCACCAACTGTGGAGGCCGCCTCTGCATCCTGCCAGAAGAGGCTGAAGGCGCGGATCCACCAGGCCAGGTATACCCTGAAACCACCAGCCCATGTAAGCCGCCTCTACATTCTGCCAGAAGTGGCTGAAGTCGCGGCCAACGTGAGAGGGTTTTGGGTGGGTTAACGGACTTGTGGGTGGAGGGTGGTGATGTATGGTACCTGGTGCTTTTAAAAATGTTTTACATGTTTTAATGTTTTATGCATTTTAAAATGTTGTCTTGCAGCCCGAGGACGTGCTGGTGATAACTAAGGGGGAATGTGGCGCCCCTGACCTGGTCAGGCACCACTGAGTACTGCACCCATGCTGGGGACAGTACAATACAGGTAATCCAGAAGGCTGACTGGGGTGTGGAACACAGGCGCATAGTGTTCAGGTCTCACACATGTACCCATGAGAGGACCCCTGGGGGTCCCAGGAGGGGGCAAAGCCTATACCTCCACTGGAATAGTGGCAGGGGGTCAAAAGCCTCCATCTCCTCTCAAGGGGTGTGGTGGAGAGTCTGGTTGCTAGGTGGCGTAGGCAAGAACAGGAGAGGAGGAGCAGTGAGTCAGTTAGAGCAGAGAACTCCAGAGGGCTCGGTGAGGAGCAGACCTGTGGGGCTGTTGCTGTCTAACAGCGCCCGCGCAGTGGCTACTGACGGGGGAGAACGGTCAACTAGGAGTGCTACCTGAAAGCCAGCTTCAGCTAGAGAGAAAGCACGGAGTGGGAAGTAAGGAGACTGCTAGAGAGCACCAGGCCCAACCGGGCGGCAGATCCCGAAGCGGAGATAGATCCAGCTTTCTTTTGCTAAACCTGCCGGTGTGGGGCTCTCAAAGCCCACACCACAACACCACAAAAGCCGCAGCCACGTAACCGCAGTGAGGGCCCATAGGTCACAGGAGGCAAGCAGCTGGAGTGGCCTGGTCCGGGGAACAAGCAAACGGCAAACAAAAGGGGGAGAGAGGCTGCAGCATCTTCCCTGGGTGACCCCCATAGGGACTCAAAGTCGGGGTCACCCCAAACCACCAAGGGCTAAGGAAGGCGAGTCACTAGTCACCCTCATAAAGTCAGCCTGAAGGATACCTGGTTCCCACCTGGTTCATCTCAGCTACGCCCGGGCTACTCACCCTGCCATCAAATGTGAGTAAAGCCCTTGAAAGACATTCTGCCTGTGTGAGTCATTCTGCGACTTGTGGTACTACAAACCTACACCGGGCCCTGGGGCTTGCCTCACTCTCAGGAGGCTATTCCAACTAACTGCACACACCATCAGCCCCAGGCGACCCTCAACCTGCAGTGGCGGTCCCTACTGACCGCAATACTGAGAGTGGCGTCACGATCAAAACCGAAGATTCCCTACCTGTGACCAGCACCAGCTACGTGGAGTCCCTGAAGGTATGCACCGATACAACACCTGTGGGGCTTCACATGATGACTCTCACAGTATGATCCCCCATTGTGACAAAAGCATTATAATGTCCACCACAGCCTCCAATACACATTATGATGGTCCCGAAGGTCCCCCATGCAATATAATCGCCCACAGTCCTCAAAAACAGAATGATAATTCCTACAGTATTATATCCCACAGGCCGCCAACACAATATGATGGCCCCCTTAGAAACCTTAAACAACACTGTATGATTCCTCACAGCCCCAAACATAGAATGATGACCCCATGCAGTATTATCGCCCAAAGATCCTAGAAACAGAATGATAAGCCTAAGGCTACATTCCCCTGATGAGTATTTGTTGAGTCATTAATGTTGCAGGATTTCTGCAAAAGTTCTGCACCTAGCATGTAAATTAAATTACATGCATTTTTTACTCTACAGTATTTGTCTCTTTGATACGTCACTCTATAAATAAAGCTGCTTTGTTTTCTCCAGTCACCCTCCACGACAGCACCACAGGAGGTTTACTCTCCACCCTGATGGGGACAGGAAACACAAAGAGGTTAAAAGGCCCCTCCCCGCTTCCCTTGTCAGTGTTTTTCCTGCCCCTATCAGGATGAAAAGGTTAACTGTGGTGCTCCGTGGCTGGCGAGTGGAATACCACCGACAGTTACCTGTTAGCTGGGCAGCTGAGGTCGGGGGCTCTGCCTTCCTCCTCCATTGCTGCTCCCGTCTCCCTGGATTCGAGACCTCTCCCCATCCTCTTGTGCCTCTCTGCAGGGTAAATCTGGATGGGGGGCCCCGCCGGAGGCCTCCTTGAGCTCTTCGGCACCCCCTCCCTCCCCGTGCCGGTGGACGCTGCCTGCACATGCCCGGAAGTGTCACGCAATGTCACTTCCGGTCTCCATGCGTTCCTCAGGGAGCGCTTGCGATACTCTGCCAGCAGGGACATGCCGGGAAATTTGAATGGATTTTCTCTGGTTTCCGAAACCTACCCTCATGTGACCCAAGGAGGAGGGGCTCAATTGGACTCGGGGCTGGGGACCGGTACTTCGCTATAAGTATCCTCGAAGACACCTCCAAGTAGGATCATGACCGACTCGCATCCTGACATGGAGGGTAAACGTTTGTCCAACTCTGCTTCTGCTGAGCCCAGTGCCATCCCTGCTTCAGTGAGTCTTACATGGGGTGGGTCACTTTCAGTGGGGGGACACCCCCCCCCCCCCTCTATTTCCTATGGGACCTAGCATTAGTAATTCCCTTCTCTCCCTCTCTTAGGGAGACAAGGCTCTTGCCCCTAAGAAGGACAAAAACACTACCCAGAAGTGTGCTGTGTGTCAAAGAAAACTCCCATCATCTCACACTAAGGCTACTTTCACATCAGCATTTTTTTAACTGCTGCACAAATGGATTTTTTGCCGCAAAGCCGGATCCTTTCAAATGCGTTGTCATTTCAATGCATTTTATTATTATTATTATTATTTATTATTTATTATTGCGCCATTTATTCCATGGCGCTTTAAAAGTGAAAGAGGGTATACGTACAACAATCATTAACAGTACAAAACAGACTGGTATAGGAGGAGAGAGGACCCTGCCCGCGAGGGCTCACAGTCTACAGGGAATGGGTGATGGTACAATAGGTGAGGACAGAGCTGGTTGCACAGTGGTGTACTGGTCTGAGGGTTATTGTAGGTTGTAGGCTTGTTGGAAGAGATGGGTCTTGAGGTTCCTCTTGAAGCTTTCCACGGTAGGGGAGAGTCTGATATGCTGAGGTAGAGCATTCCAGAGTATGGGGAGGCACGGGAGAAATCTTGTACGCGATTGTGGGAAGAGGAGATAAGAGAGGAGTAGAGAAGGAGATCTTGTGAGGATCTGAGGTTGCGTGCAGGTAGGTACCGGGAGACTAGGTCACAGATGTAAGGAGTAGACAGGTTGTGGATGGCTTTGTATGTCATGGTTAATGTTTTGAACTGGAGTCATTGGGCGATGGGAAGCCAGTGAAGGGATTGGCAGAGTGGCGAGGCTGGGGAATAGCGAGGGGAGAGGTGGATTAAGCGGGCCGCAGAGTTTAGGATAGATTGGAGGGGTGCAAGAGTGTTGGAAGGGAGGCCAGAGAGCAGGAGGTTGCAGTAGTCGAGGCGGAAAGAGGACATGCACTAATGTTTTTGCTGATTCTTGGTTAAGGAAAGCACGGATCCGGGGGATATTTTTGAGTTGTAGTCTGCATGAGGTGAGGAGGGCTTGGATGTGTGACTTGAAAGATAGAGCAGAGTCGAGGGTTACTCCAAGGCAGCGAGCTTGTGAGACTGGGGAGAGCAACCATCAAGTTTGATGGAAAGGCTTGTTGGAGATGAGTGAGGAGGAGGAAAGACAATGAACTCTGTTTTGTCCATGTTAAGCTTTAGGAATCGCGCAGAGAAGAAGGATGAAATAGCAGACAGACATTGTGGAATTTTGGTTAGTAGAGAGGTAATGTCAGGTCCAGAGAGGTAGATCTGTGTGTCATTGGCACAGAGATGATACTGAAAGCCGTGGGACTCTATGAGCTGTCCCAGGCCAAAGGTGTAGATGGAGAACAGCAGGGGTCCAAAAACTGAGCCTTGGGGGACACCGACAGATAGGGGGTGAGATGAGGAAGTGGTGTGAGAATGGGAGACGCTGAAAGTTCGGTCGGTTAGGTAGGAGATACAAGATAGGGCCAAGTCTGTGATGCCCAGAGATGAGAGAATCTGTAGTAGGAGGGAATGGTCTACTGTGTCGAAGGCAGAGGACAGGTCCAGGAGGAGGAGGATAGAGTAGGGTTGCTTGGCTTTGGCGGTTAGTAGATCATTGGTGACTTTGGTTAGGGCAGTTTCAGTAGAGTGATGTGGTCGGAAGCCAGATTGTAGCTGGTCAAAGAGGGAGCAGGAGGAGAGGTATGAGGACAATTCAAGATGGACATGCTGTTCCAGTAGTTTTGAGGCATAGGGGAGAAGGGATATGGGGCGATAGTTTGACACAGAGGATGGGTCAAGGGAGGGCTTTTTGAGGATGGGTGTAATGGAGGCATGTTTAAAGCATGAGGGGAATACACCACTTGTTAGTGATCGGTTGAAGAGATGGGTTAGGGCTGGGATGAGGACTGCGGTGATGTTGGGGATGAGGTGCGATGGGAGCTGGTCAAGTGCACAGGTGGTTAGATGTGATCTTGAGAGTAGAGTGAAAAGATTGTTTTCTGTCATGGTGGAGAAGCTTGATTTGGAGGAAGAAGGCTGAGTAGCTATGATGAGGGGCCGTGGTGATTGTGGGCCAAAGCTTGCTCTGATGTTGTCAATCTTCTGCTTGAAGAAAGAGGCAAAGTCTTCAGCTGAGATGAGAGGAGAGGGAGGTGGTGCTGAAGGACGGAGGAGAGAATTGAAAGTGTTGAATAGCTGTTTAGGGTTGTGAGAGAGAGAAGATATGAGGGATGAGAAGTATGTTTGTTTTGCAGCAGTGAGTGTGGACTTGAAGGTGGTGAGGGACTCTTTATATGCAATGAAGTGCTCAGTGGAATGAGACTTCTTCCATCTGCGCTCAGCAATTCTGGAAGCCCGTCTAGGTTCTTTAGTCTGAATCATGTGCTAGGGTTGCCTGTTGATTGTGCGGGTTTTGGTGTGTGTGAGAGGGGCAGCTGATTCGAGAGCTGCAGAGATTGTAGTGTTGTATAAAGTTGCAGCAGCATCTGCATCGTGTAAAAATGCAATGTCTGTGAGAGGGAGAAGGGACTGAGAAAGTGCGAGTAAATCAAGGTGTTTGATATTTCTGCGAGGGTGTAAAAGTTTGTGGAGGGGGGTTGCGTACTTGGAGAAGAGAGGGAAGAGAATGTGAGTAGGTTGTGGTCAGACAGGGGAAGAGGCACGATAGAGAGGTTAGATAGGGAACAGAGGCGAGTGAAGATGAGGTCCAGCGTGTGGCCATCTTTGTGAGTAGCTGCAGAAGACCATTGGGTGAGGCCGAAGGAGGAAGAGAGTGTTAGAAGTTTGGGGACAGATGAGTGGCAAGTTGTCAATGGGGATGTTGAAATCACCCATGATGATGGTGGAGATGTCGGTGGAAAGGAAGTGTAGTAGCCAGGTGGTGAAATGATCAAAAAAGGCAGTGGCTGGCCCTGGGGGGCGATAAATGCTAGCCAGTTGGAGGGGATGTAGATGCGTACGGAGTGCACCTCAAAAGATGAGAGAGTAACAGAGGGTGGTAGTGGAATTGGTGTAAAGGAGCTTTGGTCGGACAGGAGCAAACCAACTCCTCCACCATGCTTGTTACTGGGGCGGGGTGTGTGAGAGAGGTGGAGACCGCCATAAGAAAGTGCAGCAGGAGAGGCTGTATCAGAGGGGGTGAGCCAGGTTTCTGTGATGGTGAGGAAGGAAAGTTTATTAGTACTGAAAAGATCATGAATGTAGGAAAGTTTGTTGCAGACAGAGCGAGCGTTCCATAGAGCTCCTGTTAGTGGGACTGGGGGAGCGGGGGCTGGGTGGATGGGTATGAGGTTTGAGAGGTTGTGGTAATTTGTGATCGGTTGTGGATGAGGGTTTGAAGTGACAATAGGGATGTGGTGAGGAGGACCAGGATTACGAGAGATATCTCCAGCAGTAAGGAGAAGCAGTGAGAGTGTTAGTAGGTGGGAGCAGGAGAGGCCATGAGATGGACGTGTGTGTCTGGAGACACTGGGTGAAATGTGGAGGAAAATATCTGAGGGGAAGGTGAGATGGGTGGGGAGGATGGAGGGAGAGATGAAAAGTTCATTACTCGGTTTAGGGATCAGGGGGCAGAAGAAAGTGAAGTATTATAGGGGTGAAAGTGAAGATAAACACAAACATTGTTTACAGTGACTATGTATCCAGTTACCTTCCGGTCACTTCCGGCCCAATTCAATGCATCATACTTATATGGTGCATACTTGTCTTTGTGCAGACTTTTAGTTGCCCCAATATATACATATACAAGTGCAATCAGCTGTGAAGGTCACAGGTCTTGATCACTCAATCAAAGAAACCAGATGTAGCATCACATAGGCAGAGTAAACAAAGGTCATAAAAGGAAGGTGGGGAATAGGGGGGGAGAGGTCACAGTGAGATGCTGGAACATGCCAGGGAGATATTGAAGCAAAGAAAGAACAGATCAGATATATTGGTAAAGTAGGGTGGATGATTTAACATACCAGGTATTAGCACACGTAGCAGAGAAAAGGGGAGATCAGTTCAGTTCATGGGAAAGTAGGGTGGATGATTAAACATACCTGTGGGAAGATAGACATGATGATTAGATGATGGCAGAGAAGTGATGATAGATGACCAAGTGCATCATAATAATATTTCTGGCCTAATTCAATGCATCATACTTATATGGTGCATACTTGTCTTGGTGCAGACGAAAATGGAATCGTGGCAATATGCGGTCACTTGCAGTTGCGTGCGTCATACACTGGATCCGGTGAGATGCGGTATTTTCTCTTTTTTTCAAAAATGCTATTTGTAGCGTTTTTGACCTCAGCCAAAATACTGCATCTCACTGTATCTTCATATTGCGGCGGTACCTGCAATGCAGTTCAATGAGCCAGATCCTGCTCTAGCGGAAGTCACCGCATTCTGGTAGGCAGGATCCTGTTTTCTGTACTGAGCATGCCCAGAATGCAGCCTCATGATCAGTACAGAAATCTCTCTCTCCCTCTCGTGAAGGGGTGAGAGGGAGTAATAAAGATGGAGTCCCTTAGTGTGTCAGTGTACCGTACATCACAGGAGATGTTGGGGGCATATACATCTGGGGAGGGCTGGGAGGAATATACATCACGAGGGAGGGCTGGGAGGAATATACATTGCTGGGAGGAATATAAATCACGCGGGAAGGCTGGGAGGAATATTCATTGCTGGGATGAATATACTTCACGGGGGAGGGCTGGGAAGAATATACATCACCGGGGAAGGCTGGAAGGACTATAAATCACTGGGGAAGGCTGGGAGGACTATACATCACAGGGGAGGGCTGGAAGGACTATACATCACCGGGGAGGGTTGGGACGACTATGCAGGGCACTGCGGCCGATGTCGCTGCCCCTGACTGTTGAGCCCCTCGCTACGTCCCCCATGGTCACCTCTCCCTCCTCCCCACTGTGCAATGTCCCCTGATGCCCCCCTTCCCTGCTGGGACCTCCCCCAGGTCATATAAGCAGCCTCCGGAGTCCCTCCTTTCTCTTACCACAATCTGCCCTCAGGGTGAGCATCGCCGATGGACCCCCTGGAAGCAGCGGTAAGAGAAAGGATCGGACGGGAGGGAGCCAGATGGCTTGCCTCCCTTGTGGGCACCAGCTCCCTCCTGCCGGTTCCCAGCAGCGGTGGGCGCAGGTCTTCCAGACCCTCCCGTCCACCGCAGCGTCTAAGCCCCACCACGGATCCCAGGCGCAGGGTGGCCCGGTCCAGAAGGTCCGGTCCGCTCTCACCCACGGCTCCCCTGGCAGCACGGTCGCCACCGCCACACCGCGCACCTCCCACTTCGCACAACAGGCACGGCTCCCGGATGATGCGGCCCCCATGTGACTCACTGTTGCAGGCGGAGGCGTCACATCCAGTGCCCATGGAAACCGCGTCCCTGTGACGCGGTGACCATGTGACTACACGTCACTTCCGTTTTTTCCGTCTACTGGACCGGAAGTGACGTCAGATACTGGAAATGCTCGAAATTTAACCCCTTCACGACCCTGGATGTTTCCGTCATGGATCGTGTGAGGTTAATCCCCGCCGCCCCCTGCCATGGGCAGGTCGCGGCGATCCGCGCACATATCAGCTGTTTTCAACAGCTGACATGTGTGGCTGCATGTTCTGAGTGGAATCGCATTCCACCCGGACTATTTAACCCCTTACATCTCGCTGTCAAAGTCTGGCAGCGAGATGTATAGGCGCGCAGCCCCCTAGGGGGACTAGTAAAAATAAAAAATTAAAAAAAAGTTCAAATCACCCCCCTTTCACTCCAATAAAAATGAAAGGGTATAAAAAAAAATAATAATAAATAAACAAATAATTTAAACAATATAGACACATTTGGTATCGCCGCGTTCAGAAATGCACGATCTATCAAAATCTAAAATCAATTAATCTGGTAAATGACGTAACCGCAAAAAAAAGAAAAAAAAAATCTAAACGCCAAAATTACGTTTTTGGTTGTTGGAAGTTATACGTAAAATGCAATAACAGGCGATTAAAACGTAGCACCTGCGCATAAATGATATGATTAAAAATGTCAGCTCGAGTCGCAAACAAAAAAAAAAAAAGCCTTCACTGAGCCATGGATCCCAAAAAATGAAAACAAAGAAGGATGTAACGCAGCAGCGCCCCGACTTACACAGGGGCATGTTCTACTGCGGTGTATCACCGCTGGGAACTCACCTAACCCCAGATACGGTACAAAAAATTTGGGCAACAAAGACGTCGATATCTGGTCCCTGATATCAATGGACCAAAACACAGTCAACAAAGAAAGGCAAGTCAATGATCGCCAATTCGCAAAAAAAAACAAAAAACACTGTAGCTAAGACCATAAATAATTTGTTGCAGGCTTACTGCATTCTGGGGTGCGTGATGGGTCAGAAGCACCCCGAACGCTGCTCAGAACTCTTCACGTACTGCAACACCATTTACAACTTCTATAAAACCCATGGGGGTTCTGCGTGATGGAAGTACGATGAAGACTATAGAAGATGCTTGGCACTCCAACCGTTGGGGCGTTAAGGCCACCGATTCGTGGCTTATGATGGCGCAAAAGTCAAAGGTCCCACCAGTCCTTTTCAGGCCCACCAAACTTTTCCCCAACAAAAATTCTTTTACGACATGTGTCTTCCCATGGGTTGCTCCATATCCTGCTCTCACTTCGAGCTCTTCAGATCTTTCCTGGAATGGGTGGGTAAGGACGTAGCAAAGAACAAATCGGTCACCCATTATCTAGATGATTTCCTGTTCGTTGGCCCTGCCAACTCGGAAGCATACGCAACCACGTTAAACTCTTTCCAGGTCATAGCGGGCAATTTTGGGGTTCCGCTGTCGACTGAAACAACAGTTGGCCCTGTGACATGCCTTTCCTTTTTGGGTATCGAAATAGACTCAACATGATGTTTCGATTACCACTGGAAAAGGTCCAAAAAACCACATCTCTCATTAATGGGTTCTGCGCTGTTAGCAAGGTAACCCTGGCGCAAATGCAATCTCTATTAGGCCTGCTCGCCTTCGCCTGTAGAGTCATGCCCATGGGAAGGGTCTTTTCCCGGAGGCTTTGCCTGGCTACTAGGGGCATAGCTGCCCCCCATCACAGGATTCGCATCACCAGAGCTCTACGTAAGGACCTGGGTGTATGGAGGTCTTTTCTAGCTACTTACAATGGTTTCCAGCTCGGACATATCTCTAATTTCGGATGCTGCCGGGTCCACGGGATTCGGAGTTTTCCTTGGTCCCAATTGGTGCACTAATCGCTGGCCCAACACATGGCACCTTTCTGGGTGGACAAAAAAAAACAAAACATTACCTTACTCGAGCTGTTCCCTATAATAGTTTCTACGGCTCTTGGGACAGAACAGCTGGCAAACAAACGAATCTGCTTCTGGACTGACAACATAAGTGTCGTCAATGCCATTAATCATCTGGCATCTTCCTCACCGCCAGTGATCAGCTTATTGCGGTATTTAGTTCTCAAGTGTCTCGAGGAGCATAAAATCTGGTTCAGGGCCCGTCACGTGCCAGTGATCGACAACAGTATTGCTGATGCCTTATCGCGTTTTGAATTTCAGAAGTTTCGTGTGTTACACCCAGCTACGCGACGATGTTATAATATGCAATGATGGAGTACGGGTTCGCATAAGGCGTTCCAAAACTGATCAACCCGGTCGAGGAGCTTGGTTCCCTATTTTATTTTCCCGTTTACCGGAGCCCTTTGCCCCATCCTTATCTTGCAGTGTTACCTAGAGTCTCAGGTTCCCAACAAATTCTTTTTAGAGCATGCGGATGGAGCCCCACTCACGGCAACGCAGTTTTCTACCTTGCTAAAGATGTCTCTTTCCAGCCTGGGCTTACAGCCAGGGGATTATAGCACGCACTCCTTCCGCATAGGCACAGCAATTGGGAAATCATATAGTAGTTGTGTCTTCATTTAGATAATTGTGTGGTAATTGTGTTTTTGTTTTAGCTGAACAGCAATGCCTGGTTTGGATCATGGGAAATTCATTTGTTTTGGGGGGGCCTTGCGCGCAGCAGTCAGGCCTAATGGTAGACAGTTGGGGTTCCCCCGCTCCTTGGCACAGGTGAGATGGATAGGAAAGGGGAATGCAGTGGCATCAGCTGTTAACAGAACTCCAGTATCATGTGGAGTTCTACCGCCTCCCGGACGTCTTACTTATCCATTTAGGTGGTAACGACTTAAAGAAGTTGTCCAGTTACCAAAACTGATTTTTTTTTTTCTGATAAATCTTGCAAATATGTGCCCCTCAACACATCTATTATGTTTTTTCAGCAAAATTACCTTTTATTGTGCACTAGCAGCACACGGTCATTGCTGGCTCCAGCTCTGATGGGGTTAATCTCTCCTCTGACTTCCTGTGTTCAGTTCCTACAAGTCCCAGAATTCTTTGTGGCTCTAGGGCGGTGTCTAGCTTATCTAACACACCCATTGTGTCTAATACACCCACTCTGCTCTCCACCCAAACCCTCCTCCCTGCCTCATCCCTGTGGATGTGCACTGAGAGAAATCACACAGAGACAGCAGCAGCTCTACACAGCCAGGGGAAGAAAGTGTGTGTGTGCGCGTATATACAGTGTGCGCGTATATACAGTGTGTGCGTATATACAGTGTGTGCGCGTATATACAGTGTGTGTGTGTATATACAGTGTGTGTGTATGTGTATATACAGTGTGTGTGTGTGTATATACAGTGTGTGTGTATATACAGTGTGCGCGTATATACAGTGTGCGCGTATATACAGTGTGCGTGTATATACAGTGTGTGTGTGTGTGTGTGTGTGTATATACAGTGTGTGTGTGTATATACAGTGTGTGTGTGTGTGTGTGTATATACAGTGTGTGTATGTGTGTGTGTATGTCATACCTGTCTGCAGGGTCCCGGTGCCATGCCTGCTTCCAGCCCCTGTCTCGGTCCCGCCGCTCTGGCTGTGTGCAGTCTCCCCGGGGCACGTACGAAGCTTGCAGGACCTGGCGGTGGATCACCTGATGCAGTCACCTGACGCATTAGGTGATCGATTCTCGCGGTGTCGCCGGCTTTTTTGCGCCCGGCCGGCTATCAGCTGATCCTGCCGTCAGGAGACTTCATCAGCTGATTACCGGCCGCTCCTGCAGCGATGGGACAGGATCAGACTCATCCGATTGCTGCAGGAGCTGCCGGTAATCATCACATAAGTGAGTATGTATTTTTTTTTTTTCTACTGATGCATCAGCTGATTGTATAAGCGGCTTTTATACAATCAGCTGATGTGTGATGTGATTCACGTAGTTTAACCTGACACATCATCTGATCGGTTTGCCTTCCAGCAAACCGATCAGATGATATTGGATCCGGATTGGACGGCGTGGGACCCTAACTCAGGATTACTGCGGAGGGGGGTTTATTTCAATAAAGATGGAGTCACTAATTGTGTTGTGTTTTATTTCTAATAAAAATATTTTTCTGTGTGTTGTGGGTTTTTTTTTATCATTACTAGAAATTCATGGTGGCCATGTCTAATATTGGCGTGACACCATGAATTTCGGGCTTAGGGCTAGCTGATAATATACAGCTAGCCCTAACTCCATTATTACCCAGCTAGCCACCCGGCATCAGGACAGCTGGAAGAGTTGGATACAGCGCCAGAAGATGGCGCTTCTATGAAAGCGCCATTTTCTGGGGTGGCTGCGGACTGCAATTCGCAGTGGGGGTGCCCAGAAAGCTTGGGCACCCTGCATTGTGGATTCCAATCCCCAGCTGCCTAGTTGTACCCGGCTGGACACCAAAATTAGGCGAAGGGCTTCTCGTGGAGCTCCCCATCCTGAGAATACCAGCCTTCAGCCGTATGGCTTTATCTGGCTGGTTTTAAAATTGGGGGGGACAGCACGTCGTTTTTTTTAATTATTTATTTCACTGCACAGTGTAGACACGCCCACCGGCTGCTGTGATTGGGTGCAGTGAGACACCTGTCACCCAGCGTGGGGTCGTGTCTCACTGCAACCAATCATAGGCGCCGGTGGGCGGGGAAAGCAGGGAATACGAGATTGTTTAATGAGCGGTCGGCATTTTCAAAATAGTAAAAGCCGCCGGAGCAGTGTGAATGCCGTGCAGCGCCGCGCCGGGGATCGGTGAGTATGAGAGAGGGGGTAAGAGGGATAGACTGACATGGACAGAGAGAGAGGGACAGAGATAGTGACCGACTGACAGAGATTAGTGAATGACAGACATTGTGAGGCACTTCAGAACGCAGCTTTTCAGCTGCGCTCTGAAGCGGACCTTTTTTAAGCTGCGGTGCAGAGCGCACACCTGCGCACATAGCCTCAGACATCAAAATCGTATGAGGGTTGTCACACGTTTCAATTGACTAGGTTCGTGCAACAAAACGTTCAATTCTAGACAAAGATGCGATGTGTTTGCGATCAACGGTTTTGCGTTCAATCTGATCGCACGTAGATGTCACACGCAGATACCTCACAAACGATGCCGGATATGCGTCACTTACAACTTGACCCCAACGACGGATTGTGAGATATATTGAAGCGTGTAAAGCGGGCTTTAGCAATAAGATCATCAAGACATTTGGTTAGGGACATAAAGCTCGATATGTTGAATTTATGGAGGTCTTACCCACAAACAGTGGTGGTCTGGTCGGATATAGTAGCTAGACAAATGTAGAGAACAGCATGATCAGTGGCTCGCATCAATATAATACAAGGTAAATGTTAATAAAAAAAAAAAAATGTGTTGGAAAACTGAGGGGTGGCCATACGTCACCACATGCTTGAAAATACAAAGGAAAATTTTTGGAGAGATGATAAGGTACATCTAATGACATTGGCATTGATATATGGATGTTTGGAATACAAGAAGGAGTAGAACGAGCCATTAAGTTATGGAGGAACTCACTCTTGTAAGGTGTCATAAGAGCAAGTCGGCTTCTTGAATGAAGAGATACAGCGGATAGGGTGTTGGAAATCCAACTGTTTCTTCTGCTACATCAGGCCAGACTTAATTTAACCCCGATCCATCCAAGTAATCATATCTAACCATTCAGTCCATGATACAAATCAACAAAGCGATGAAAACACTAATACAATGATGGACGCTGACACTATGATAACTATGCTGTGTACAGTAGTGACAGCTTTTCTTCCTAGATCCGGCGAGACCTAGCATTTGGATCCTAAGTCACTCACACGTATTCTGGGCAGCACGGCGGGCCAAGTCGAGACCAGGTGGAAGCAAGCTGGGATTTCATCACCTCAAGTTCCATTGGAGACGAGTTCGGGGCCTGGCCTGGACTCAGGTCCTGCCGGAGGTAGTGAGCATTTTCTAGAATAGCCAAGGGCCCAACAGTGCTAGTCATCCACGCGGGTGGAAACGACCTGGTAAATGTGAGGATCCAGGATCTGCTCGCGATCATGCAAGCAGACCTAGATAGGTTCAGCAGCTTCTTTAGCAATGTAGTATGGTCCAACATATTATCGAGATTGAGTTGGACAGGGGCAAGGAACATAGCAGCTGTGGAAAGGTCAAGGCGGCACGTTAATATGCGGATCGCCAAATTTATAGCGTCAGAAAGAGGTATAGTGCTGGGACACGAGATGCTGGAATCAGAGATCAGCCGTTTGGTGCTAGAGGATAGTTTTAGCCTCAATGATATAGGCCTAGATATTTTCCTGTCGGACATCCAGGACGGGGTTGAGAAGGCCATGAGGGCCCATTGTGGGGGTCGCAGCTCAGGCGTGGGCCTTCGCCACTCCGTGGCCGGTGGAAGAGGGATTTAGTGAGAGCCAACCTGCCACGGACGGCCGTAGGCATCGGGCCTCCTCCCTCAGGTTTAAGGCGGATTTGTGCCTGTGGTTAAAGCTGTGGCCAAAATAACAAGCAACCCCCTTTTTATATCAACATTGAATGGTGTTACGTGGATACCTTCAATAAAGTACAAAAGAAAGATATTCCATGTGTGGTCTCATTCATTGCGTGGTGGGGAGGGGGAGCCGGTGGGTGGGTCTCAGCAGTCTACATCATCGGGGGGGCTAGGAGGACTATACATCACCAGGGAGAGCTGGGAGGACTATACATCACCAGTGAGGTCTGGGAGGAATATATATCACTGGGAAGGGCTGGGAGGACTATACATCACCGGGGAGGGCTGAGTGGAATATACATCACCAGGGACGGCTGGAAGGAATGTACATTGCTGGGAGGAATATACATCACTGAGGAGGGCTTGAAGGATTATACATCACTGGGGAGAGCTTTGAGGAATGTAAGGACATCGCTGGGGGTACATATCAAGACATTTCAAGTGGGCACAGGCAACCCTGGGGAGGCCACCGGGTCACAGGTAGCCCTAGGAAGGCTGCAGTGTGACAGGTAGCCCTGGGAAGGCCGCAGGGGTCACAGGCAGTCCTGGGAAGGCCACGGGGACACAGGCAACCCTGGGGAGACCGCAGGGTCACTGTCAGCCCTGAGGAGGCTGCAGGGTCACTGTCAGCCCTGGGGAGGCCGCAGGGACACTGTCAGCCCTGGGGAGGCCGCAGAGGAACAGGCCAGGCAGCCGTAGGAAGGCAGAAGGGGCACAGGCAGCTGTGAAGAGGCAGCAGGGGCGCAGGCAGCCGTGAAGAAGCAGCAGGGGCACAGGCAGCCGTGAAGAGGCAACAGGGGCAAGGCAGCAGGAGCTCAGGCAACCGTGGGGAGGCAGCAGGGACACAGACAGCCGTGGGGAGGCAGCAGGGACACAGGCAGCTGTGGGGAGGCAGCAGGGACACAGGCAGTTGTGGGGAGGCAGCAGGGGCACAGGCAGTTGTGGGGAGGCAGCAGGGTCACAGGCAGTTGTGGGGAGGCAGCAGGGGCACAGGCAGCCGTGGGGCGGTAGCAGGGGCACAGGCAGCCGTGGGGAGGTAGCAGGGGTATAGGCAGCCGTGGGGAGGTAGCAGGGGCACAGGCAGCCGTGGGGAGGTAGCAGGGGCACAGGCAGCCGAGGGGAGGTAGCAGGGGCACAGGCAGCCGTGGGGAGGCCGCAGGTGCACAGGCAGCTGTGGGGGAACAGACCGCCGTGGGGCTGCTGCAGGGGGCACAGGCTGCCGTGGGGATGTGCAGGGGCACACACAGTCCTTGGGACGCTAGAGGGGCACAGAGGCATGGGAGCACAGACAAACTTGGGGCACGCTCCTCTTCTGTGGAATGACAGCGAATTGCGCACATATGCCACCCACAAAGTACATCCTCACGCTAGCATTGGCTAGCGTGAGGACATAAGCCTCACAAGGTTTAAAGGGCCAGCAGCAAGCAAGACGCGGCTGCCGCCTGAGCACTACGGTCTCTGGGATCTACCCAGGGGCCACAGAAAAGGTCATCATGGGCTGCAAACGGACCGCAGGCTGGAGGTGCCCCACCCCTGGACTTGGCTATTGCAGAATATTCCACTTCTTTGCATTGAAAAACTCCTGTATTAGTCATTGTTCATCTGTAATGTGAAGCACTGTCCAATCAACCTTGCTTTATTTAGTTGAATCTCAGCAGACAGTATAGCCCTGTACACTTCAGAATTCATCCACCTGCTTCTGTCTTCAGTCACATCATCAATAAACACTAGTGACCCAGTGCCATTGGAAGCCATGTACTGTATGCCCATGCTATCACACTGCCTCCACCATGTTTTAAAGAGATCCTGTCACCAGTTTTTTCACTATTAAACTAAAAGTATCACCTTCTGCAGCTCCTGGGCTGCATTCTATGAAGGTGCACCTTGTTCCCTGACTCCCCTTGCAGACCCCAAAAATAACTTTATAAAACATGACTGTTACGTATGCTAATTACCTGTGTGGCTCAGATGGGCGTGCTCTTTTTCGGCTCCTGTCCCCCCTCCTGCCGCTGTTCGCCGTCCTCCTTTCTTGATTGACGTGATGACGCTTCCGTCATCATCCACATTGCTCTTTCAAATCTCGCGCCTGTGCAGTCATGGCTCGCACAGGTGCAGTTTGCTCTGCCATATAGCGGGCAGAGTAGAAAACATAGCTGCCCTCGCGCACGCTGGTGAGCTATTTGCACAGGTGCGAGATTATGGTCGGCGCTGTGGATGGCGTCACTGCGTCATCCTCGTACCCGACCTAATCCTCGTGCCTGCACTTTTAGCTCACCGGCGTGCGTGAGGGCAGCTATGTTTTCTGCTCTTTTTATATTCAGTACAAACAGGGAGTGGCCCCCTTCTCAGCGAGCTGGACATTTCATTCTGTGAATCCCCCTGACTGTGTGTGTCCTGTTGGGACACGGTCGCTCTCAGCCCTTAGCCACATTGAGGCCTATTTTAGACCCATGGTAAGGTTTTAATATTAGAGAGTGTAGGTACTATCCCAACTGGGTACACCTTGGCGTTGGTGGGATAGCTTTATGCTTTTTTTGATCAAAAACAGTGTTTACAAAGTACCCTATGTTTATATGCACTATGCTTTTATTTAGTTACAGCAGGGTATTTTTTCACAAATTTTTTCCTTGGTTTCTCTTTGTCTCATGGCCAGTGTGAACATGGTCTCACAAGTACCATGTATACCATCTCATACTCCGGCTCACTTTTTTGTTTTTATGTAGTTTTTTTGTATTCAGTACAAACAGGGAGTGGCCCCCTTCTCAGCGAGCTGGACATTTCATTCTGTGAATCCCCCTGACTGTGTGTGTCCTGTTGGGACCCGGTCGCTCTCAGCCCTTAGCCACATTGAGGCCTATTTTAGACCCATGGTAAGGTTTTAATATTAGAGAGTATAGGTGTAGTGGGTGAACAAACCCCCTACCAAGAAAAAGTATAGTTAGCCCGGAAATGCTGCTAATAAAAATGTTTGACTTTTATTATTGTGTATTGTGGTAGGGCACCCCTAGTGGCCGGGTGGGACGGCTGTCGCCACCGTGAAGGAGGAGCCGGCTGAATCATAGGGGAATGTGTGTGTGTGTGTGAGCAGTTGGATCCGGGACAGAAGAGTGGGAAGACCGAGAGGCAGAGTGTGTGAGCGGGACCAGCAGGGGGCGCCGGAGAGTAAGGAGTGGAACATAACCTCAGGGTGTGAAGCAACTGGTGTGGGTCCGGTGTGCGTGAAACCAAAGAGTGGGAGCCCGGCGAAGTGGAGTACCCCGGGCATATCCCCACCAGAGGGTGCGTTAGGGCAGGCTGCCCCCAGCTCCACCGAAAGTGCCTGATTTTACTGCCGGATTGATATGTACAATAAAGGATGTCTTTTGTTACCAGCAACCTTTGCCTGAAGATCGTTTGTGCACCGTCCGGCAAATGCACCATCACACTCTGCCCCACCAAGTCAGCTCCCGACCTTGAGGTAGGGGTGAAGCCAGGGATAAGCCCGAAAACTACAGCCACGACTACAAGGCCGGAGGCTCCCCTGGCTCATCACTACATAGGTACTATCCCAACTGGGTACACCTTGGCGTTGGTGGGATACCTTTATGCTTTTTTTGATCAAAAACAGTGTTTACAAAGTACCCTATGTTTATATGCACTATGCTTTTATTTAGTTACAGCAGGGTATTTTTTCACAAATTTTTTCCTTGGTTTCTCTTTGTCTCATGGCCAGTGTGAACATGGTCTCACAAGTACCATGTATACCATCTCATACTCCGGCTCACTTTTTTGTTTTTTTGTTTTTATGTTTTCTGCTCTGCCTGCGATATGGCAGAGCGAACTGCGCCTGCGCGAGCGGACATGACTCCACAGGCGCGAGATTTGAAAGAGCAACGTAGATGATGATGGAGGCGTCATCACGTCAATCATCAAAGGAGGACGGCGAACAGCGGTAGGAGGGGTGACAGGAGCCGAAAAAGAACACACCCATCTGAGCCACACAGGTAATTAGCACACGTGGTGGTCAGGTTTTATAAAGTTATTTTTGGGGTCTGCAAGGGGAGTCAGGGAACAAGGTGCACCTTCATAGAATGCAGCCAGGAGCCGTAGAAGGTGATACTTTTAGTTTAATAGTGAAAAATCTGGTGACAGGTCTCCCTTTAAAGAGAATGTGGTGCCCTTTGGATCAAGAGCCGTTCCAAGCCTTCTCCATACTTTCTTCTTCCCATCATTCTGGTACAGATTGATTTTAGTTTCATCTGTCCAAAGAATGCTTTTCCCAAAATAGGCGGGCTTCTTTTGATGTTTTTTTTTTTTTTGCAAAGTCTAATCTGGCCTTTCTATTTTAAAGCTTATTAATGGTTTCCATCTCCTGGTAAATCCTCTCTATTTATACCCATTAAGTCTTTTCTTTATGATAGATTTAGATACAGAAACACCTACTTCCTGGAGAATGTTCTTCACATAGGTGGATGTGTGAAGGAGTTTTCTTAACCATGGAAAGGTTCATCCATCATCCATCACTATTGTTTTCCATAGGCATTTTTGAGTTCCCAAGCCCACCAGTGCACTCAATCTTTTGCAGCATGTGCCAAACTGTAGTTTTAGCCACTTCTAACATTTCTGCTATTTGTCTGATGGATTTCTTCTTTTTTTTCAGCCTAATGATGGTCTATTTCTCTTTTATTAACTGTATGTTGTGCTTTCACAGCAACAGCTTCCAAATGCAAATACCACATTGGGAATCATTTCCAGACCTTTTACCTGCTTAAAGGGAACCTGTCACCAGTTTTTTGACTATTAAACCAAAAGTGCCACCTTCTGCAGCTCCTAGGCTTGCATTCAATGAAGGTGCACATTGTTGCTGTCCCCACTTGCAGAACGCAAAAGGAACTTTATAAAATCTCATCGTTTTGTATGCTAATGAGCTGTGTTGGCCAGATGGGCGGGCTCTATTTCAGCTTTTGTCCCCCGTCCTGCTTCTGTTCGCCGTCCTTCTGTCATGATTGACAAGGTTTGCGCCGCTATCATCATCCACGCTGCTAACCAAGTCTTGCGCAGGCGCAGTTCTCTATGCCCCTATTGCGGGCAGAGCATAAAAAACAGTTTCCCTCTCGTGCGCCGGTGATGTATCTGCGCAGGCGCGAGATCATGGTCGGGTACGGGAATGACGCTGCTGACAGGTCATGCACAGCGCCAACCATGATCTCGCACCTGTGCAGATATATCACCGGCGCTCAAGAGGGAAACTTTTTTATGCCCGGCCCGCAATAGAAGCAGAACGAACTGCGCCTGTGCGAGATTTGTGCAGCAGCATGGATAATGACGACGGCACCATTGTGACGCCCCTGGACTAGCCAGGGCATCACAGGGTACTGCATGCTCTTTACCTCCCAGTGCAGGATTCAAACCACCATGTTTCTGGGTTCCTAACTTACAGTACTGCCTCCATCAGTGATAACATCCCAATCACACTTCACACCACACCCTGTCAGACACACCAGTGGGCTGCTGAGCTGGAATAGGGCCACCCACCTAGGGGTCAGGCAGACTGGTGGGAGATGACAGAGCAGTCGGCTCCAGGGGAGCAAAGGGAACAGAAGTAGCCCTCGAGCAATGAGGAGCTAGGGGAGCGTGTGGCTCCTGGGGAGCAGAAGATTGAGTTGCAGACGGTGGTCTGAGCCCGGAGGAGTTGGAGACCCGGTCACGGGGTATTGGGACTGGGTGCCTAGACCTAGTCTTGGAGGCCGGTCAGCAGCTCTAGTCAAATAGCCGGTCCGGAACCGAAAAACGGCGGGGTACTGGACCCTAGGTCCGGGAGTAGCTTCAGGCAACCCGGCAATTAACCTGCGGAGGATAGTGACTTTATGGACTGTCCCCACGAAGCTCAGAGGTAAGGTGCACTAGCGCAACGCGGGGGATAGGGCTTTCCAACCCATGCAGCCCACAGAAATCCCAAGCGTGAGCTCTTGAGAGCATAGCTCCTCTACGAACAGTGGGGAGCAGAGCCCAGACAGCTTTATGCCAACGGGCCACCAGAACACTTCTAATGTCTGCATAGAGGCAGGCTCCGGATCACCCGGCAGTACTGTAGGGGACGGATACCCAGACAGGCTCCCCCAAGAGGGCAGCAGCACCCAGAGACTTGGTTTACCTTGTTGTCAGCGTCTGCTTTTCATCACCGGTGTTGTCTGAGTGAGTACATGGTCCTCCCCTGCTGCCCACTAGCCCTGCGCTCCCCTGCACCCGCAAGTCCTGCATCTAGAGTCCCAGGGCCTTCCCCTGCCCGTGGAGGGAAACGTCATCTGGCTGCCCCACTCCATCGCCCCCGGGTACTCCTATTTGTAATAAATCCCCTTTTAAAGATCCAGTAGCTCTTGTTAATTATGATTAACTGGCACCCCAAAACTCAGCAGATTTCTACACGGGGTATTGGGACTGGGTGCCCAGACCTAGTCTTGGAGGATGGTCAGCAGCGGCTCCGGATCACCCGGCAGTACTGTAGGGGACGGATACCCGGACGGGCTCCCCCAAGAGGGCAGCGGCACCCGAAGACTTGGTTGTCAGCGTCTGCTTTTCATCACCGGTGCTGTCTGAGTGAGTACATGGTCCTCCCCTGCTGCCCACTAGCCCTGCGCTCCCCTGCACCCGCAAGTCCTGCATCTAGAGTCCCAGGGCCTTCCCCTGCCCGTGGAGGGAAACGTCATCTGGCTGCCCCACTCCATCGCCCCCGGGTACTCCTATCGGCAGCGGCGGTACTCCCTGTTACCACACACCATGGGTGGCGTCATGAACTCTTTCCCCTGTAACTATCCCCCTTTGCATTTGAGAGTGGCCGCGAGCCCCCGGGTCCAGATACCCTTGAGCGACAGCCGCAACACCCCTGAATCCGAGTGGTTCGACCGCTGCAGAGGCGGCACACCTCAAATTTCTGGCGTCACGAACAGGATTCGGACAGGACCCACTAACCTGGGTGATGAGCACCTTGAAAATCCAAGCTGCGGTGTCAAAATTCCGTTCCAGCCATTTTCCACCATCTTTGGCGCCAAAACGACATCTTCCAGACCAAAAGCACAAAGTTGAAGCCCCACCCTCGTCCTGAGAGGGTGGCCGGAACCGGGAGTTCCCAGGGTTCCCCGGCGCGAGAGTGAGTGGCTGGCGAATACCAAGGGGGCGTGACGGAATGTAGCAGTGAAAGTGGAGCAGGGACACCAGGACTCTGCCATAAAGTTCCTGGACACCGCAGAGGAAAGATGGGGGCCTCAAGGGACTGGTCACCGGAGAGTGCTGCTCCTGGGTCCGCGACCTGAGTAGAGCAAGAGACCGAGTAGCTCTGCAGGAGGATATGGACGCAGTTCCTCTTCATCCTGGACCATTGGAGGGAAGAGATAAGGAGCCTGGCTATGGCGGTGCAGGCCCATGAGATAGAAGTCCCACTTCTGTGGCGGGTAATCAGCTACCCAGTCCCGGTTGACCCGACATACCCGGCCACGGGATCCAGTCTGCCCCTGGCCACCGCAAGAACCCAGCCATCACCACCACCCTCGCCCTCGGCAGATGCCGAGCCGCTACCCCCGACACCTGCAGCGGAATCTTCAGCCCCAGTGAAAGTGCACAGGCTGCGACACCTCCGGCCTCACCACCGGCCAGACCAGACCAGGCCGCAACGCCTTCAGTCCCATCACCAGCACGACCAGACCCGGCCGCATCAGCGGGCCTGTACCTCGGTACAGAGCACCCAGACTTTGCTACCCCGGCTGAGGAGCAGTCAGTTTTTGTGCCCACCACAGTGAAGGTGGAGCCTGAGGAGAGACCCGTTCCGCCGCCGCGCCCCATCCCGGTGGCTGCCAGTGCCGCAGGAGTCCACTTATGACCATTACCTATAAGGGAGGCGAGGCCGGACGCTAACGCCCCCTACTGGGAAAGAGAGCAGCAACGGCTGCGTCTAGAGATCACCACCAGAGAACAGCGATGACGGGAGATTGCTGCCCGCACTAACCGAGAAAAAGACCACCTGAGGAATGCCACCTACTGGGTCAGAGGGCCGCGGTACCGTGGCCTAGTGGAGCGATTCGACCCCGATAAAGGATGGGGGTTATTACGGAAGCAGGTCTCACAGCTGCGGTATTTGTTTCCAGGAGAAATGTGGAAGAGCACCTCCTGAGGGGGCATCCAGGCCGTAACCTGGAGCCAGGAGAGGTGGTTTCCTACACCCGACACTGTGGTGAGCGGGGCTGGTAAGCCCTGGGGGTAAAGCGGCTTGTCATGATTGATGAGAAAGTCATGCCAGCCTCTGCAGTGAATTACCGGCACTAATGGTAGCGGAACACGACTATCATAATGTTCAAAGTTGTGTTTTTCCAATGATTCCTAAGGTTTTATATGCTGCTAATGATAATATGCAAGAGTTGAAAACGTTGATGTATATGCCTGCTAATTACCCGTAGACGTTACCTCATTCGCTGTTCTACTTATTAAACATTGACCATGGCTGCGGGACTGGCAGCAGCCAGCACAAACTTGTGCTCCCACCAGAGTCGTCTTTTAAGCCTCCAGGACTTCAACCCTGTCACGTAACCAAGTAGGAAGCAGTGGGTGTAGGTTGTTTGGATGGCAGGTTGAAGGGAGAGGGACATTGGGAATGGACTGTCGTAGGAAGGGGCTGCAGTGGAGCTTGCTGAGCCACCAACTACCGCTACAACCGGTAGCGTTCCCATGGTTCTTTTAGTAAAAATTAACTCTAAGAGTTATATGTAATGTTTAAGTAATGTGCCTTCTCTATGTGGGATGAGAAATTGTGAATTAAAATGTTATTTTCTTTTTCAGTTAAACAAAAATAAACCTCTGGATGTCCTGTAGCTCGGGGACGAGCTACGTTTAACCAAGGGGGAATGTGACGCCCCTGGACTAGTCAGGGCGTCACAGGGTACTGCACGCTCTTTACCTCCCAGTGCAGAACCCCCATGGTTCTGGGTTCCTAACTTACAGTACTGCCTCCATCAGCGATAAAATCCCAATCACACTTCCCACCACACCCTTTCAGACACACCAGTGGTCTGCTGAGCTGGAATAGGGCCGCCCACCTAGGGGTCAGGCAGACTGGTGGGAGGTGACAGAGCAATCGGCTCCAGGGGAGCAAAGGGAACAGAAGTAGTCCTCGAGCAGTGAGGAGCTAGGGGAGCGTGTGTCTCCCGGGGAGCAGAAGATTGGGTTGCAGGTGGTGGTCTGGGCCCGGAGGAGTCGGAGACCTGGTCACGGGGTGTTCGAAGCCAACGTGGACAATGTATAAGGAATCACTGGACTCCATGTTGTATCTATGAAGTACCAATATTACCAGGACTTTACATCAAAGGAATCGGCCATGTACAGTGAAGAGTTGCATAACCTGTGAGGCAAAAAGGCCATTGTGTGTTCTGTGATGATCTGACCTTTGTCCTATCAACATGATAAAGGTTTCATCTTCATGTGAATTGAACATGGTTCCTTTAGCCTCTTGGAAGATACACAACTCCTGTGATGTTCATGAATTGAATGTCCTGTTTATAGCCTATTAAAATGTACATTGGTAAACAATTCCTTGTTCAAGTGGAATACAATCCATTGTTCTGGAGATGGACATCAAGTCTCCAACCTGAATGGAGTGTAAAGGCCCCTTTACACACTGAGACTTTCTAGCGATCCCACCAGCGATCCCAACCTGGCCGGGATCACACTGCTCCGGCGGCTTTTTCTAATTTGAAAAAGCCAGCCGCTCATTAAACAATCTCGTATTCCCTGCTTTCCCCGCCCACCGGCGCCTATGATTGGGTGCAGTGAAACACTTGTCACTCAGCGTGGGGGCGTGTCTCACTGCAACCAATCACAGCAGCCGGTGGGCGTGTCACTATGGAGTATAGAAATAAATAAATAAATAATTTAAAAAAACGGCGTGCGGTTCCCCCCAAGTTTAATACCAGCCAGATAAAGCCATACGGCTGAAGGCTGGTATTCTCAGGATGGGGAGCTCCACGTTGTGGGGAGCCCCCCAGCCTAACAATATCAGTCAGCAGCCGCCCAGAATGGCCGCATACATTAGATGCGACTGTTCTGGGACAGTACCCGGCTCTTCCCGATTTGCCCTGGTGCGTTGGCAAATCGGGGTAATAAGGAGTTATTGGCAGCCCATAGCTGCCACTAAATCCTAGATTAATCATGTCAGACGTCTCCCGGAGAAACCTTCCATGATTAATCTGTAAATTACAGTAAATAAACACACACAACTGAAAAATCCTTTATTAGAAATAAAAAACACAAACACATTCCCTGGTTCACCACTTTAATCAGCCCTAAAAAGCCCTCCATGTCCGGCGGAATCCAGGATGGTCCAGCGTCGCATCCAGCTCTGCTGCATGAAGGTCACCGGAGCAGCAGAAGAAACCGCCGCTCCTGTCACCTCCACGCAGCAAATGAAGAGAGCCGCGTGATCGGCTGAGCTGTCACTGAGGTTACCTGGATCCAGCGGTGGATGCAGCGGTGGCCGCGGGTAACCTCAGTGACAGCTCAGCTGATCGCGCTACTCACCGCCGCTCCGGTCAGCTCCACGCAGCAACTGAGGTTAGTATCCCAATCAGCTGAGCTGTCACTGAGGTTACTCGCGGCCACCGCTGCATCCACCGCTAGATCCAGGTAACCTCAGTGACAGCTCAGCCGATCACGCTGCTCTCTTCATTTGCTGCGTGGAGGTGACAGGAGCGGCGGTTTCTTCTGCCTGACATGATTAATCTAGGACTTATTGGCAGCTATGGGCTGCCAATAACTCCTTATTACCCCGATTTGCCAACGCACCAGGGCAAATCGGGAAGAGCCAGGTACTGTCCCAGAACAGTCGCATCTAATGTATGCGGCCATTCTGGGCGGTTGCTGACTGATATTGTTAGGCTGGGGGGCTCCCCATAACGTGGAGCTCCCCATCCTGAGAATACCAGCCTTCAGCCGTATGGCTTTATCTGGCTGGTATTAAATTTGGGGGGAACCGCACGCCGTTTTTTTTAATTATTTATTTATTTCTATACTCCATAGTGACACGCCCACCGGCTGCTGTGATTGGGTGCAGTGAGACACTTGTCACTCAGTGTGGGGGCGTGTCTCACTGCAACCAATCATAGGCGCCGGTGGGCGGGGAAAGCAGGGAATACGAGATTGTTTAATGAGCGGCCGGCTTTTTCAAATTAGAAAAAGCCGCCGGAGCAGTGTGAATGCCGTGCAGCGCCGGTGATCGAGGATCGGTGAGTATGAGAGAGGGGTGGACACTTCAGTAACTCGGGGGATTAGAGGTCACCGGTGAATCCTTCACAGGTGACCGCTAATCAGTACACGGCACACAAACAGAGTTCACCCGAGTTCATTCTCATCCCGCTACTCTGTCTTCCGACATGTAGTAACGACATTTTGCATCACACACGGACATTTCTCGGAAGATCAAATAACACGCACGTGTTCCTTTAAACATAAAAAAACATATGTGCACGTTTGGTCGTATCTCCGGTATGTACGGAAACGGACCAAACACACACGTTTAAAACGGATGTGTGTTGCAGGCCTAAAGCAGCTTTTTGAAAGGGAAGTCGCTAACGAAGTCGCTGTAAAGTCCCCTTTACACACTGACACTTTGCTGCACAGCGGGAAACAAAGGACCAAAGAATGGTCCTGAACGATTTGTAGCGATCAGCAACTTCACAGCAGGGGCCAGGTCGCTGATGTGTTTCACACACTGCAATGTCGCTGGGGAGGTCGCTATAACGTCACAAAACCGGTGACGTTACAGCGATTTCGTTTGCGATGTTGCAGTGTGTAAAGCCACCTGAAACCTGTCCTCAGGCTTTGTGATATGAAAAACCTTTGCTATATACCAGGACACTATCCACAGGATCCACAGGTTTGTCAGGACTCGTCTTAATCCTTTAACAAATTGAGCTCCGAGAGCCACCTTCAAGAGAGAGTTGACATTAGCACATGTTCCTGGACAACTCAAAAGACTGTGACCTGATTGGATGCTACTAATATGTGCAGGTGTTACAGGGATGGGCACTGTATGGGCCACGTATGATTGTGTATCTGATATAAAGGTAGCCTACCAAGCTAGTCAGTCCACCCACTTCCCATCTTCCACCACCCTCTCCCATTACCTTCCCCCTTTCATTGTACCCTTTCCCTTAGCTAGGTTTCCCTTATGTATGTCATTGTAAATTCCCTATTTGTAATAAATCCCCTTTTAAAGATCCAGTAGCTCTTGTTAATTATGATTAACTGGCACCCCAAAACTCAGCAGATTTCTACACGGGGTATTGGGACTGGGTGCCCAGACCTAGTCTTGGAGGATGGTCAGCAGCGGCTCCGGATCACCCGGCAGTACTGTAGGGGACGGATACCCGGACGGGCTCCCCCAAGAGGGCAGCGGCACCCGAAGACTTGGTTGTCAGCGTCTGCTTTTCATCACCGGTGCTGTCTGAGTGAGTACATGGTCCTCCCCTGCTGCCCACTAGCCCTGTGCTCCATTGCACCCGCAAGTCCTGCATCTAGAGTCCTGGGGCCTTCCCCTACCTGTAGAGGGAAACGTCATCTGGCTGCCCCACTCCATCAGCCCCAGGTACTCCCATCGGCAGCGGCGGTACTCCCCGTTACCACACACCACGGGTGGCGTCACGAACTCTTTTCCCTATAAATAGATCCCTTTTGTATTTGAGAGTGGCCGTGAGCCCCCGGGTCCGGAGACACTCGAGCCACAGCCGCGACACCCCCGGATCCGAGCGGTTCGACCGCTGCAGAGGCGACACACCATCCTTGTCAATCATGAAAGGAGGACGGCGAACAGCGGGAAGAGGGAGGACAGAAGCCGAAATAGAGCCCGCCCATCTGGCCAACACAGCTCATTAGCATACAAAACGGTGAGATTTTATAAAGCTCTTTTTGCGGTCTGCAAGTGGGGACAGCAACAAGGTGCAACTTCAGAGAATGTAGCCCAGGAGCTGCAGAAGGTGACACTTTTGGTTTAATAGTCAAAAAACTAGTGACAGGTTACCTTTAATTGATGATGGACCACGGAATTGCTTATGCAGCCCAATGAAGAGATTGTAAAATATTTATACCCTGCGCTTTGACCCCATATTGAAATTATAACTGTATTATGAATATGTTTTGGTAAACAGATAAAATACCAAAACATGTATCTCTTTTCAAATATTTCTAGACCTAGCTGTAAATGTCTGTGCTGTACACAGCTATTGCTAGGCCTATGTAATCCGCAAATTATGATTTTTTTTTTAATCCAAACATGGTTGTCTTTATGAAATAACCCATTTAAACATTTGGGGACCACTTTTAAGTACAAGGGAAGAAAAGGAATCTTATACTGTAAATCTTACAATAAAATGCCTCTTTTCATTCTCCAGTCTCCTGCACTGATCATGCACTCATAGCTAGCATGTCAGACGATTGCTTATTTTCAGGAAAACAATGCGATTGTAGCACCCGGTCCTGGTCCCAGTGCGGAATCCCCACATGTCCCCGCTCCCAGGCCTCGGCGGGGTCGCCGCTCTCCTCACCTGCCCAGTGGCTCCACGCGCTCCTCTCCTGCCCCGGGGTCTGTTGCGGGCTCCTCCTGCATCCAGGCCACGCTCAAGCCTTCTGTAAGTGCCCGTAGGGTTCGCGTGTGGCCACGCCCCTTTCTCGAAGGATCAGCATCTCATTACCCGAAATTGTTTCCTGAGGTCACCCATTACCATAAAGGTATTTAAGTCTGCCTCCCCTTAGGGGAAGTGCCTGAGCAATATAGCCTATTAGTTAGTGCGTTTCTAGTTGTAAGGTCCCATTATGCTACTGTGTCTAGTTCTGCTTGTTACAGTTCAGACAGTTTGATGTTCTTTGATGTCCTGATGAAGGTGATAGTCGGTCCCTGAAACGCGTTGACCTGACCTGTAAAGTAAAAAGACATAATCAATATCTGTCGTCTGGTGATAGCGCGGCATATAACCCATCTCTCTCTTGATTACACGTTGCTTGTTGTATCCTAGTACCAGTCTCATGTTCCTAACCTGTGTCTCGTCCTAGAGCCTGCTGTCTATCACCACCTCCGTACTGCCACATCTGAGCTACCACCTCCGTGTTGCCATGTTTGAGCCACCACTTCCATGCTAACTTGTCTGAGCCACCACCTCCGTGCTGCCACGTCTGAGCTACCACCTCCGTGCTGTCAAGTCTGAGTCACCATCTCCCAGCTGCCACATCTGAGCACACCAGCACCGGACATTAAAGGGAACCAATCACCAGGATTTTCGTATATATAACCTAAAGCCAGTGCTATACTGGCACTATCAGGCTGATTCTATACATACCTTTAGTGGTCAGCTCGGATGTTTAGGTTTTGAAATACAAGAAAGTAAGTTTAAAAAATCGGTAGCTTCTTGAGTGACAGCAGCTGAGGATCGGATAATAGCTGGGGAGTATTCATAGTTATTCCCTCCCCCTGTTAGAATTAGCATAAGTATTAAGCTGAGATCATAACCATGTGACCAAAAAGGGCTGGGCCTCAGCAAACAGAAAAATGTTTCCTGTTATCAGCTTTGTTGGCTGAGGCCCCGCCCCTTCTGGTCACATGGGTATGACCTCAGCACAAATCCTGCAAGTCAAAACTAAAATTGATTGTACAATAATTATGCTAATTCTAACAGGGGGAGGGAATAACTATGAATACTCCCCAGCTATTATCTGATATGGGCAGGACCATGTTGACATGGAAATCTGGAACAGCATGTTGCCGCCCTGCTGAGCAGGTACAGTGCGTGAGTCCCCGCCCCCCTCCCTGCACCCTCCCACACATTCCCCCGCACCCCGTACTCTCCCCACCCACGGTGTCCCCGCCAGCACCGGGCCCCCTGCTTACAGTGCTTAGGATAGCAGGAGTGCCCCTGCAGTCTGTGTCCCGCTCCAGCCCCGCGGCTGCCTTCATTGCAGTGTATGTCTGCCCTCATGCAGATTCTCACCCTGCAGTGCTGGCAGCCGTGGGGATAACAAGCGCTGCTGTCAGGAGGCAGATGAGATCATTACCTGCTGTGACGATCTTCTCTTCACTCCTGTCAGCGTGGTCACTGCCGCATATGCCCGCTGCGTTCTCATGTCACTAGCGGTGACGTCACGGGCAATACTGCTGAGAACGCTGCAGGCATAGAAGTCAGTGACATCGCTGACAGGAGTGAAGAGGAGAGAGTCACAGCAGGTAATGATCTCATCTAACATCCTGATGGCAGCGCTCGTCATCCCCTGCAGTGACCTGGGCTATTGATGTTAGCTCAGGTCACTGCACTGCTCTCCCAGCCAATGGGGCATGTTCTGTTCTTCATTGACTGGGACATTGACTATGGTATGGAAAGTCATGTGACCCCCTTATTGGATTACACCGGACCTGGATTTGATTGTTATTTTCAATAAATTGGTGAAAGAGGGAATGTGGGGAGTGTTTTTTCAAATAAAACTTTTTTTGTTGTCTATTTTTTTTATTACTGCCTGGGTTGGTGATGTCGGGTATCTGATAGACGCGTGACATCGCTATCCCCAGGGCTTGATGCCAGGTGACATTACACATCTGGCATCAACCCCATATATTACCCCATTTGCCACCGCACCAGGGCAATGGAATGAGTTGGGGAAAAGCGCCAGGATTGGCACATCTAATGCATGCGCCACTTCTGGGGCGGCTGCGGCCTACTATTTTTAGGCTGGGGAGTGTCCAATAACAGTGGACCTCCCTAGTCTGAGAATACCAGACCACAGCTGTCCGCTTTACCTCAGCTGGTGATCCAATTTGGGGGGGACCCCATGTTTTTTGTTTTAAATTATTTATTTAATTTAAAATAACAGCATGGGATGCCCTCTGTTTTGGATTGTCAGCCAAGGTGAAGCTGCCAGCTGTGGTCTGCAGGCTGCAGCCGTCTGCTTTACCCTAGCTGGCTACAAAAGATAGGGGGGACCCCACGTCGTTTTTTTATTTTTAATTATTTATTTATTTTTTTGGCTAAATACAAGGCTAAGCACCCTTTAGTGCCACATGAAAGTCACTAAAGGGTGCCAGCTTAGAATATGCAGGGGGGTGGGACTTTATATAGGTCTTTCTCATCTATCTATCTATTCATCTATCCATTTTCTATCTATCTATCCCTCCATTCATTCATTCATTCATCCCTCTATCTCTGTCTCTATATCTATCTATTCATCTCTATATCTACTCATCTATTTATCTTTCTTGCTGCTTCCGTTTTTTGCGGTCCACAAAACAAAGGAAGGCACACGGATGACACACGGATGTATCTGTGAAAAAATGGACCGTTTTTTTGCAGACCGCAAAAACGGAACGGTCATGTGAATGTAGCCCACATGTGTTCCCTATGGGGGTAGGGGTCAGTACAGAACGATGGTGAGGGGATAGTCGGTACAGAACCATGGTGAGGGGGGGTCAGTACAGAATGCCGTGTGTGTGTTTGTGTGTGTGCGTGGGGAGAGGGTTGCAGAGCCTGATGTGATGTGGGGCGCAGAGCCCGATGTGTGTGTGTGTGTGTGTGTGTGTGGTGTGTGTGCAGAGCCCGATGTGGGGCTGTTTTTTCCATTGCTAGAGTGATAACAGGTCAGGTGCTGGGGCAGAATACTCACAGGGAATGTGTGTGCAGGGGGCGAGCCTGGACACTGAGGGCAGGCTGGGGGCGAGGCTGGACACTGAGGCCGGGCGGTGCCAGCTCTGGCTGAGTTTTAGCACAGGAAGTGGTCAGTTTGCTTGTGCTGAATGTAAACAAGGAGCTGCAGAGAATAAAGGGATAATTCAAGAGGAACAAAAGATAGAAAAGAAAAAATAACAATGTAGGTGTGATTTATATGACAATACAGCACAGATAAACTCAAAATTTTTTGGTAAGCTAATGTCGGACAACTCCTTTAAGATTTTAGGAGGGAAAAGAGCAGAAGCTAGACAGATTCAGACATAGCTGCAAGTTTACCTCAATCCAGAAATACGTTTATAAATGGCATTGAACAAAATAAGTACTGCCACCAGATGGCGCTGCTGAAACGGTTATACGGGGTTACATAGTAGACCAGTACTGCAGCATTAACTCCTTAGATGCTACAATCAATTTTGACTGCAGCAAATAAGGGGGTAAGACAGATAGGAGATCCCTTTTGTCAGCCCATTGCTACCCAATTCACAAATTACTAGGTTCTAACTGATGCACAGTTTTTGTTTTGTTTTGGGTTTTTTTAAATCTGTGTTGGCTATATCCTTTTCAGCCATATATCTTTCTCAGAAATATTCTTTTTTTTATACAGTGTGTCTTTATTATCATTAAATATTTTATATTTTTAGGTGTATTACTTTCTAAATTTTCAGTTTACTTATACTTGTTACACATTTCTAAGATACAGCATATTGCCTCTCTTCCATAATTGTGCACAAATAATGGCCATTTTATTATTATTCATTGATTATTATTATTTCAATGTATCTTATTACCATTTTCAATGTTCAATGTTCTTCTTTGTAATAACTGTTTTCTTTATTTCACATTTGTTTTGTTTATTTCTATTGCTTTTTATTTCTAATTATTTATATTTTATCACTATTATTATTCTTCTTATTATTATTTTTATTATTCATCTATTACTTCTTTCATTTAGAGTTTATACAGTTTTTGGGCTTAGAGCATATTTTGATTCCACCACATTTACCACTCATCTTGTTTCAAGTGTGCACTGATTGAGATTTCAATTCTACATATAGTTATACATCTTTTCCTGTGCCTGCAAATAATCGCCTGTCATGTATGGAAACTATTTCTCTGTGTTTTATTTGCCCCATGCATGCAATTGTTTTCCATGTATTCTGTATTTTGTGTATTATTTATTTCTTGATTTGTTGTGGATGCGCATTTTGTTCTTAGGACACATGACCAAACATACCTTTGCTCTAGCTAATGTCTTTCACATTTTTTATCACTGCCCTTTGATGATTTGTTTGAGGAGGCTGCATTCACATCTCCCCCAGCTTCTATCACCATAGATCCACAACATTTTCAAAGGGCAAGAAACTGTAGTAGTCAACTGCTAAGTGAGTGCAGCCCCAGCCTCCTTTGACATCTAGTTTCAGACTTTTCCCATTTAAAACATCACAGAAAGTGAAATTAAAAAAAATAATTCAGGATTAGCTAAATAGGGAGATGTATAGGGCATTTTCTATTAAAGCTAAATTACAAAAGTGTATAGGGTGTACAGATAGATATTTAGAAATGACATTTTAAGTACCTGATAACCTTTAAATATGTGACTGGCATTTGGTTACACATACATTTGGTGTGCACTTGCATATGATTGTCCTTATCGATCATTTGTGCGTGCGTTTACTTTTATCACATGTAAGGCTGCAGTAGGACACGTCCTGGATGGAATGGATGTGTCAATGAGGTGTCTAACCTCGGTGATATGAAACCCGGAAAGCAGGTTCAAGCACAGATAGTGGTAAGAGGTTATTTTCATTGGGCCCTGATTTTTGGTATGGGTTTTAAGAGCAGAGCTGGGTGGGGTCAGCTGCTCCCTTATCTCCAGTTCCAGGTCTTCGAATGGACTATTTAAGACAGTCCAGCCGTCTCAGATAAGGTCTGTGTTTGGACGGTGAAAAACATTGTTTATGTAGCTCAGTCTCCGCCAAACCCTGAGTGAAGGACTAATGTCTAAATGGGAGAGGCTGTTCATCATATGGACTTTCTGCTTTGGGTCTGGTATACCTTTTGTGCCTAGAAGAGGCTGTTTTGTTTGGACTTGCCCTATCTGTGTGAACACTACCAACTACCAAATAGCTTGATCCACTACAGTTGGTGCATTGAATGTGACAATAAGATTCCAAGGAGCACAGGTGTTAGATGTTTAAAGTTAATGTCCTGGGTGGAGGTAGCAGCAGCAGGCACAACAGGAGACCAACAAACTGCTGATGCAACAGTTGCAGCAACAGCAGATTGAGCTCCTTAGCAGGACAGTCAATGCCAGAGAAGCCGCAACTTCTCCAAGCCAGCGAGGTGATGATAGCCAGGTGAAGGAAGACAGATAGAGGGCCGTTGCAGAAGATGACTCCAGGGGATGACATTCAAGCATTCCTGAGTGTATTTGAGCTGGTGGTGGGCCAGGAGAAGTTGCCTCCAGAACAGTGGGTGGAGGTTTTTGCGCCATATCTGACTGGGGAATTTCAAAAGGCGTCCTTTGACCTGGCTTTTAAGGACACCAAGAAGTACAGCAAACTCAAGGCAGAGATCTTGGCGCATCTAGGTGTAACCCTGGCAGTCAGGGCACAACTGGTGCACTACTGGGACTATTGCAGGGACAGGCTTCCCTAGTCTCCAATGTTTGACTGACTGCACCTGTTGCAAAAATAGCTGTAGTTCGATACTTGTTCCCCACCCAGATGATGTAGAGGGTGGTAAGAAACCAATCCCTTCACTCACTGACAAGACCAATTCAATGCTGGGTTGCCCAGGGAGATTCCCAAAACGCCAATTGCCTGGTGGAGAGATACAGGGCGGTTGAGCAATTCCTAAAAAGTCAACGGGCTTTAACACCACCTTCCTGAGTTTTCCAAAGGGGGGTTGACATTCCAAAGAAGGGGGCTAAAATCTCACTTGTGGGACATTCAAAATCACAGAAGGCATCGTGGCCGCTTCTGAGTGACCAATCCCATGTTGTGGTCTGCTGCAAGTGCCGTGTCTCTGGCCATATAGCCACCTGGTGTCTCGTGACCTCTGATTCCCATGGACTGCAGCATAGGATGGTGCTACTCCTACTTTACCTACCTTTCCTGCAGTGCTATTCATCAGCCTGGCGAGGAGCCTTAGGAGTTCCAGGTGACTATAGAAGCGATGCAGGTGACTGGTCTATTACACTCTGGGAGTTTGGTGACCCTGGTAAGGGCCACATTTCTTCATCAGCTTGTCCCTGGAACCGTGGTGGGTGTAAGGTGTATCTATAGGGATGACAAGAACTACCAGATGGCCCGGGTCGACATAAACCCAAAGTGTGGTATCTTGTTCCATTAAGTGGGTGTGGTCAAAAAGTTGTTACACTTGGCGATAATAGAACGGGACTTTCCTATGTTTTAGCATTTGTAGGGGAAAGTAGTATCGCCTGGTAGCTCACCTGACAACCAGATTACAATGAAAGTAACCTTGTTGCATGTCATGGTCAACAAGTTTCCATTTTGTGTGCTCACTGGCAATGAGGAATGCATCCACTGAAGCTAATGTGCCTGAACTAGAGGCATCCAGGAGAAACTTTGCCTGAAAACCCTTAAAGGTGCTCTTGAAAACGTGACAGTGTTGAATGGTATTTCACAGGAGTCGGGTTCCAACACGATACATATTTTGCCAAGAATGGGTATCTGTTTTATTGAGTGACCAAGCAAAGGGGGAGATAATAGAGCATAGAAACGGAGAGTGTTATACAGTTAGGTCCAGAAATATTTGGACAGTGACACAATTTTCGCGAGTTGGGCTCTGCATGCCACCACATTGGATTTGAAATGAAACCTCTACAACAGAATTCAAGTGCAGATTGTAACGTTTAATTTGAAGGTTTGAACAAAAATATCTGATAGAAATTGTAGGAATTGTACACATTTCTTTACAAACACTCCACATTTTAGGAGGTCAAAAGTAATTGGACAAATAAACCAAACCCAAACAAAATATTTTTATTTTCAATATTTTGTTGCAAATCCTTTGGAGGCAATCACTGCCCTAAGTCTGGAACCCATGGACATCACCAAACGCTGGGTTTCCTCCTTCTTAATGCTTTGCCAGGCCTTTACAGCCGCAGCCTTCAGGTCTTGCTTGTTTGTGGGTCTTTCCGTCTTAAGTCTGGATTTGAGCAAGTGAAATGCATGCTCAATTGGGTTAAGATCTGGTGATTGACTTGGCCATTGCAGAATCTTCCACTTTTTTGCACTCATGAACTCCTGGGTAGCTTTGGCTGTATGCTTGGGGTTATTGTCCATCTGTACTATGAAGCGCCGTCCGATCAACTTTGCGGCATTTGGCTGAATCTGGGCTGAAAGTATATCCCGGTACACTTCAGAATTCATCCGGCTACTCTTGTCTGCTGTTATGTCATCAATAAACACAAGTGACCCAGTGCCATTGAAAGCCATGCATGCCCATGCCATCACGTTGCCTCCACCATGTTTTACAGAGGATGTGGTGTGCCTTGGATCATGTACTGTTCCCTTTCTTCTCCAAACTTTTTTCTTCCCATCATTCTGGTACAGGTTGATCTTTGTCTCATCTGTCCATAGAATACTTTTCCAGAAATGAGCTGGCTTCATGAGGTGTTTTTCAGCAAATTTAACTCTGGCCTGTCTATTTTTGGAATTGATGAATGGTTTGCATCTAGATGTGAACCCTTTGTATTTACTTTCATGAAGTCTTCTCTTTACTGTTGACTTAGAGACAGATACACCTACTTCACTGAGAGTGTTCTGGACTTCAGTTGATGTTGTGAACGGGTTCTTCTTCACCAAAGAAAGTATGCGGCAATCATCCACCACTGTTGTCATCCGTGGACGCCCAGGCCTTTTTGAGTTCCCAAGCTCACCAGTCAATTCCTTTTTTCTGAGAATGTACCCGACTGTTGATTTTGCTACTCCAAGCATGTCTGCTATCTCTCTGATGGATTTTTTCTTTTTTTTCAGCCTCAGGATGTTCTGCTTCACCTCAATTGAGAGTTCCTTAGACCGCATGTTGTCTGGTCAGAGCAACAACTTCCAAATGCAAAATCACACACCTGTAATCAACCCCAGACCTTTTAACTACTTCATTGATTACAGGTTAACGAGGGAGACGCCTTCAGAGTTAATTGCAGCCCTTAGACTCCCTTGTCCAATTACTTTTGGTCCCTTGAAAAAGAGGAGGCTATGCATTACAGAGCTATGATTCCTAAACCCTTTCTCCGATTTGGATGTGAAAACTCTCATATTGCAGCTGGGAGTGTGCACTTTCAGCCCATATTATATATATAATTGTATTTCTGAACATGTTTTTGTAAACAGCTAAAATAACAAAACTTGTGTCACTGTCCAAATATTTCTGGACCTAACTGTATATGGCTCATTCCTCATGTTTTGGGTAGTCAGCTGGGGTAAGACAAGACCTGAGACTGGATCCTCCAGAGGTTCTACTGGCCTGGGTGCGACAGAGAAACCCTGAGCTACTGTAGGTTCGGTGCCATGTGCCAGCTAACTTCGCCGATAGCCCATTTCTGCAGTCCCCTAGGTCCAAAAACAGGAGAAATACGAGTAATTATGCAAAATACAAAATGTATTATTAAAGATCACAGACAACAAGAGACAATATCACAGAATAAAATCTACCAGGAAAAATAGGGGGCGTACATGATGTGTAACAGGCCATTGAATAACAGGTAGCAAGAGAATCCCATTAGCCCCTCATCAATGCACAAGGCATTAGTAGGTTGAATATAATACAAGACCCAGGATAAGGGTTGAATTGAGGGATAGATTGGGGAGGGAGCAGAACTGGAAATTTCTCATGATAGCCCACCAAAAGGTTTTCTTAAAGTGAATGTGTACAAGGCTGGACAGGGTCCCCAATATAGCCATAATTCAAATACAAAGTTCAAAAAGATGGTAGTAATATGTAGAGAAAGTAATTACTTAAAGTGCAGGTGCAGTACAGGGGAACCCCAGTCCAGTCAAACATCAGTACAAAATACCCATGGATGGATGCAGGATCACCACCAACGCGCGTTTCGCAGAGGTACTGTTGCTTTCTCAAGGAGGAAGATCCCCTAGGTCCGTTGCTCATCATTTCTGTCCAGTTTGAGCAGATCACGATGGATTTAGTGAGACCCCTGATAAAGTCCGCCAGAGGACATCAGTAATGTTAGTGGTCATTGATTAAGCCACCTTGTACCCTGAGGCAATACCGCTAAGAAACTCCTCCGCTAAGAGCATTGCTTGAGAACTGGTCCATGTAGCGCCAGTGTCCTGGTCCCTGCACTCTCCTCTCCCCTTAGTCCAGCAGGGATACCGACGCCATTACTTCCTCAGCCGCCCACTTGTCCCTGCGGGCCTGCACATGTCACGTGGTCCTCTGTTCACCCGCATGGCCATCCACATGTCATGTGGTCCTCTGCACTCCTGCATGGCCATCTACATATGTATCATTTCCCTATGCTCCTGCATAGCCATTCTCGTGCTGCGTGGTCCTCTGCTCACTCACATGGCCACCCATGTGTCGTGTGGTCCTCAGCTGCTCATGTTGATTGCAGTCCCTGTCTCGCCCACCCTCCACGGATGTCTACATGTGTGTCGGTCTCCAGCTCCCACCTAGGCCCTAGGTCCTTTGCATGTCGTGTGAGGTTACCTGGTCTCCTGCCTAGGGCGCGTGCGCTCCCTGCCCCTTTAAGAGAAAGTGTGCACACCTTGCAAAGTTATTTCCATCCTATCGCTGGGAGGCACCAGGTATTTAAGGCTCCCTCCCTTGATGAAAGGGGACAGAGCATGTCATTAATCTGTTATTCCTGCCTGCTTTGGTCTGTTAGTATCCAGCACCAGTCCTACATATAACTAGCTCTGAGTCTGCTGTATTTACTCTCTACGTGTCCCTGGACCTGTCCTATCTGTTTGCCAGTGTCCTGGTACCAGCCCAGCCTGTAACCCATGCCTGATGTCCTGTTTCTGCAACCTGATGTCCTATGCCTGATGTCTCATACCTGGTGATCCATGCCTGATGACCTGTGTCCAATGTCCGGTCTCCCTTCTGATGCTTGTATCTGAATTCTGAACCTGAAGTCTGAAGTCCCGAACCTGTATCCCGATGACCGGAGTCCCTCCAGATGTCCTGTACCAGATGACCTGTGCCTGATGACCCATGCCGGACGTTCTGTACCTGCCTGTATCTGTGCTCCTATTCTTGTCTAGTCAGTGTTCCTGTTTCTGCTCTTTTTGTCCTGCCAGTGTTAATCCTGTCCGTGATCTGACCTCGGTCCTGCTGTCACCCAGCTCTATTCAGCTGCTACAGTTCCGGGCAGTGGTACCTGGCATCTACTCAGTAGGTGCTTAGTTAAGCCCCTCTCATGTCAGGGTAAGCCCGGGTGCCCCCCTGTGGTCCAGTGGGTCTACTCCTGTTTTCCGCATCATCATCGGCCAAGATATTCTTACAAATTGGCCTGCCAAAAGAAATATTGACCAACCAGGGAACACCTTTCATGTAAAAAATCATGAGGGAATTACAGTTAGGTCCAGAAATATTTGGACAGTGACACAAGTTTTGTTATTTTAGCTGTTTACAAAAACATGTTCAGAAATACAATTATATATATAATATGGGCTGAAAGTGCACACTCCCAGCTGCAATATGAGAGTTTTCACATCCAAATTGGAGAAAGGGTTTAGGAATCATAGCTCTGTAATGCATAGTCTCCTCTTTTTCAAGGGACCAAAAGTAATTGGACAAGGGACTCTAAGGGCTGCAATTAACTCTGAAGGCGTCTCCCTCGTTAACCTGTAATCAATGAAGTAGTTAAAAGGTCTGGGGTTGATTACAGCTGTGTGGTTTTGCATTTGGAAGCTGTTGCTGTGACCAGACAACATGCGGTCTAAGGAACTCTCAATTGAGGTGAAGCAGAACATCCTGAGGCTGAAAAAAAAAGAAAAAATCCATCAGAGAGATAGCAGACATGCTTGGAGTAGCAAAATCAACAGTCGGGTACATTCTGAGAAAAAAGGAATTGACTGGTGAGCTTGGGAACTCAAAAAGGCCTGGGCGTCCATGGATTACAACAGTGGTGGATGATCGCCGCATACTTTCTTTGGTGAAGAAGAACCCGTTCACAACATCAACTGAAATCCAGAACACTCTCAGTGAAGTAGGTGTATCTGTCTCTAAGTCAACAGTAAAGAGAAGACTCCATGAAAGTAAATACAAAGGGTTCACATCTAGATGCAAACCATTCATCAATTCCAAAAATAGACAGGCCAGAGTTAAATTTGCTGAAAAACACCTCATGAAGCCAGCTCAGTTCTGGAAAAGTATTCTATGGACAGATGAGATAAAGATCAATCTGTACCAGAATGATGGGAAGAAAAAAGTTTGGAGAAGAAAGGGAACGGCACATGATACAAGGCACACCACATCCTCTGTAAAACATGGTGGAGGCAACGTGATGGCATGGGCATGCATGGCTTTCAATAGCACTGGGTCACTTGTGTTTATTGATGACATAACAGCAGACAAGAGTAGCCGGATGAATTCTGAAGTGTACCGGGATATACTTTCAGCCCAGATTCAGCCAAATGCCGCAAAGTTGATTGGACGGCGCTTCATAGTACAGATGGACAATGACCCCAAGCATACAGCCAAAGCTACCCAGGAGTTCATGAGTGCAAAAAAGTGGAACATTCTGCAATGGCCAAGTCAATCACCAGATCTTAACCCAATTGAGCATGCATTTCACTTGCTCAAATCCAGACTTAAGACGGAAAGACCCACAAACAAGCAAGACCTGAAGGCTGTGGCTGTAAAGGCCTGGCAAAGCATTAAGGAGGAAACCCAGCGTTTGGTGATGTCCATGGGTTCCAGACTTAAGGCAGTGATTGCCTCCAAAGGATTCGCAACAAAATATTGAAAATAAAAATATTTTGTTTGGGTTTGGTTTATTTGTCCAATTACTTTTGACCTCCTAAAATGTGGAGTGTTTGTAAAGAAATGTGTACAATTCCTACAATTTCTATCAGATATTTTTGTTCAAACCTTCAAATTAAACGTTACAATCTGCACTTGAATTCTGTTGTAGAGGTTTCATTTCAAATCCAATGTGGTGGCATGCAGAGCCCAGCTCGCGAAAATTGTGTCACTGTCCAAATATTTCTGGACCTAACTGTATGTAAGGTCCTAGAAATTTCACAGCTACGCACCTCGGTGTATCACCCGCAGACAGGCTTGGTAGAAAGGTTCAATAAAAGCTTAAAGGCCATGTTGAAGGAGGTGGTAGAGAAGTACAGATGAGACTGGGACTGTCTCCTACCCTATCTGTTCTTTCCCATCAGGAAACTACCACAAACCTGTATAGGTTTCTCCCTATTTGAACTGCTATACAGCCTACACTGTCGTGGAATCCTGAATGTAGCAAAAAAGACCTGGGAAGCTGAGTCTACACAATACAGGGGTGTAATAGAACATATGGCCCAGATACAAGAGAGGATTGACATTGTGAAAGAACATCTCCTCAAAGCACAAGAGGTATAGTCCGAGTGAGACAGTTTAACCCTATGGATCAGGCACTTGTTCTGGTGGCCATGGTGGAGTGCAAGTGCCTGGCTAAGTGGCTGGGCCCCTATGAAGTGGTGGAAAAGGTTGGCGCGGTCAACTACAAAATTCACAAATCAGGCTAGTGTATGCCCTAACAGGTTTACCATGTTAACCTGATCAAGCCTTGGCAAGGCAAGGAACCCTTGGAAGCTCCTTCTTTGTTGACAAAGTCTGACGCCAACATGGAAGACGTCAAGATGGTAGAGACCTTGTCGCGCTCTCAGGAGCAGCAATGCAAGGGTGCTGTTGCATGAAATAGAGACCTCTTCTCTGAATTACTAGGCCATGGAGCATGAGGTACTCACAGAGCTTCATATTCGCGTCAATCTGACACCCTATTGAATTACAGTTTGGATGCCCACCAGGAAATGATCTTGAAAGAGATTAAATGGATGCTAAATCTGGGAATCATCAGAGTCCAAGAGTGACTGGTCACATAAAAAAATTGCCCTCACACGGCTGCATCAGTAGAAAAGAGACTTCAATATTCTTTTCATGAAATGTTTAGTTATCATGGAAAGTAGCAAAAGTATACAAAAACTACTTATGTGTCCTGTAGAATAAATGTATGGTGCATAGTAAATGTTTCCCATATAAAATGCAAAAAAACAAAGGATTAATTTTTTTACATCAACAACTTCATCCCAAAATAGTTAAATTATTCAATAAGTTATATGTACCACAAATTAGTATCACTGATATATATATATATATATATATATATATATATATATATATATATATATATATAATCTAATATATAAATCTGAATGTGTATATGTACATCCGGGATTGGCATCTGCACTGTCGCAGTTACAGCCACAAAGTTTTGCACACTCACACGTCGGGACCCCGAAAGCATCATAGGCTATGTTGTGAGGGGAAATTTTAACCCCGCGCGTTCCAATTTACCAATCAATTTTGCCCCTATCTACATAATGGGGAAAAAGTGAAACGAAAAGTGTATCTGCACCGTCGTATTTACAATCACGAAATTTTCCACAGACACCTCATGCGACCCAGGAAACGTCGTAGACTATGTTTTGACAGGAAAATGTAACTCCGCGCTTTACAGTTACTCTCCAAAAAACATGCCTCCATTAAAGTAAATGGAGCCTGGAACTACAGATTATTAGTAGGAGCTGTGATTGGTTGCTATAGGAACAAAAGACATTCATAGTATAAGAAGCTTATATGTGAGGTAATAAGATGTTGGTGGGGAGACGGATAGAGAGAGAGACAGACAGAGAGACAGATGGAGAGACAGACGGAGAGACAGACGGTGAAAGAGACAGAGAGATAGAAACAGACAGAGACAGATGGTGAAAGAGACAGACAGAGATAGACGGTGAAAGAGACAGACCTGGAAATAGACAGACAGAGACAGACCTGGAAAGAGACAGACAGAGACAGACAGGGAAAGAGACAGACAGATAGGCGGTGAAAGACACAGACAGAGACAGACCTGGAAAGAGACAGACAGAGACAAACTTGGAAAGAGACAAACTTGGAAAGAGACAGACCTGGAAAGAGACATACCTGGAAAGAGAGAGATGGGGAAAGAGACAGATGGGGAAAGAGACATACCTGGAAAGAGCGAGATGGGGAAAGAGACAGATGGGGAAAGAGACAGATGGGGAAAGAGGCAGAAAGACATGCAGACAGGGACAGAGACAGGCAGACAGGGAAGGAGGAGACAGCAAGAGAGACAGACAAATATAGATGGGGAAAGACACAGACCTTGATAGAGACAGACGGGGAAAGAGACAGAGAAATAGAGACAGACAAGGAAAGAGACAGACAGAGACAGGCAGACAGGGAAAGAGATAGACATGAAAAGACACAGACAAAGAGACGGGGAGACAGATGGGGAAAGAGACAGACCTGGGAAAGAGACAGACCTAGAAAGAGACAGATGGGGAAAGAAACAGAGATAGAGACAGACAAAAAAAGAGACAGACAGACAGGCAGATGGGGAAAGAGACAGACGGGGAAAGAGACAGACCTGGAAAGAGACAGACCTGGAAAGAGACAGACGGAGCACATTACTTGGCCAATTTAGTTAAATCTGTGTGGAATATCTGTGGTGTTGAAATATATGTTGTGAAATGCTTCTATTAGCTTAGTTTTTGCCTTTTAATAATTACATTTCTATCTATTTGTTTTGTGGTTTTTGTGTGCAGAATAAATTTTTGATAATACATTCTATTTTGTTAACAACAGTTATAAACCCGGGCGAAGCCGGGTAGTACAGCTAGTATCCCATAAAATACAAGCCCTATAGACCTAAATTGATGGAAAAATTAAAACCTTATGGGTCTCTGAATGCAGCAATTCAAAAATGAAGACATGTCATCAAAGAAAGCTCAGTAATGGCAAGTCGATCAAGATTCTTTTTGAGTTGGTGCCAAAAAAGCCTATATATCTTGTTACACAAACATGATCTCCATATATTAAGTTTTAATAGTTCACAATGAAAATGTTAGTGCTACTAAAGAAACACAAATCTGTTTATTAATAAAATATTTTATTTTACTTTATTGATATTAAAAAATAAATAAATACACATTTTAGCATAAGTGCAGAGTTCGTATTAGAATATAATAGGATCCTCGTTTTATAAACTTAACACAACGTTAAATATAAAAATAAAACAAAAGAATTATACAAAACTAAAATATACATTAGTTTTCAATTGGCAAACAAATGATCAATTCCCTTTAAAACTTTGAATAGCTTCTTGCTAAGTGTACTGCTTTTGAGCTGTGTCCCCCCCCCCCCCACCTCCATTACCCCAATAATCCCCCACCTCACCTTCATCCTCACATACACCTCAATGTGCTTTTATTTTAGACCTCTCTATCAACTCTGGTAGATCTTGAGTGCTCATCCAAAGTGATAGAAACCTCCTTTATTTTTATAAAAAAAATAAATAAAAATACTTTTTAGAGGCTTAAGACATACTGTGTCCTTAGAATTGGCCATCAGTATTGGATTGCTGGCGTCTGACACCTAGTACCACCACTGATCAACTGCTATTAGCGCTAGTGGTGGCCGGATGTAAACAGTGAAAAGTGCAGAATATCACAGCTCCATTCAGTGTGTAGTGTCTATTTCCAGGTACTACAGCTCCTCTCCTATTCACTTACATATGAATTGTACTGCAGTACTTAAAGGGTTAGTCCCATGTCCAATATATTATCCCAATATGTAGTACTTGTAATAATATTAATTTTAGCAAATACATCCAATTAAAAATGTAGTATAGTTCTCCTGATATAGCCATGTCTCTTACCTCATGTGCAGGGCATTGCAGCTTTGGTATCCATGGTTACATCCACTCACTGACAGTTAGTTGCTCAAGGTTGTAACCATGGATACCTAAGCTGCAATGCCCTGCACATGAGGTAAGAGACATAGCATATTAGGAGAACTATGCTACATTTCTAATTGGAGGTGTTTGCTAATATTATTCTTATTATTAGACAGTTCATCACTAAAGTTATCCAGGAAAACCCCTTTAACGTATTCATCTTCTAGAACAACATTTTTATAATAATATTCATCTTGCTCTTTTTATCTATGAAGATGTGCTATTAAAACAAACCAAACAAATGAGTCAGATTCCTATAGATTTCCCTCTACTTGAAAAACAGTGTTTCAAGCAATAGATCTTCCAAATTTATCTCTCCAGAAATGGGTCTGAAAAAGAGTTCTGTAATAACTTGTGAGTCAATGGCTTTTAGATTGTCCAGAGCCTCCAGCATTCTCGTGAAGCGGACGTGACTCATGTTCTGCATCATTGAGGTGAACTCCATCAGCGTTTGTTGAGCTTCCAGTTGTAGGGTCTGAACATACTGGGGGAATCTCATACCTCTGATTCCTTGTGACAAAGAAAGAAAAAAGATGGCATTTATATTTCCAAGTACACAGGCTTACAGGTGTAGCAGTGATGAATTAGAAAAAGATGTGCCCTTTACACTATTTTCATGTAATTATTACTAATTATGTATTAACAACCTCTTTGACATACAGTAGCTCTTGCACTATAGCAATAAGGTGAAGCTGTGAAATGAAAGTGTTGTGATTAGCACTATGATCAGTACATTTGATAGGAACCTCCTATCGTAGACTAAATACAGTTTATGACTATGTCCTGGTTGAACTGAGATAATTTCAAAGCTCCTGGCTCTACCAGTCTCTTGAACTCAAGATAATTGTCCCAGTACCTGCACGTATCACAAACCAGCCATCGTAATTATTATAATCAAGCACTTGTTGCGGGTTTATTATCTTAAAGTCCTAATTAATTTTTGGACCTCAAATATGGTCGATATAACCTTTATTATATTATATTATATCTCAAGAGGTTTTTTCGACAATAAAATCAGTGAAACCCACAGTACATGAGAATGGGGTGTCGGATGAACAAGCACCAAGATCACATGAGAATGGGGTGTCGGATGAATAAGCACCCAGAGTACATGAGAATGGGGTGTCGGATGGACAAGTACCAAGATCACATGAGAATGGGGTGTCGGATGAACAAGCGCCTAGAGTACATGAAATGGGGTATTGGTTGAACAAGCATCCAGAGTACATGAGAATGGGGTGTCGGATGAGCAAGCATCCAGAGTACATGAGAATTGGGTGTCGGATGAACAAGCACCAAGATCACATGAGAATGGGGTGTCGGATGAATAAGCACCCAGAGTACATGAGAATGGGGTGTCGGATGGACAAGTACCAAGATCACATGAGAATGGGGTGTCGGATGAACAAGCGCCTAGAGTACATGAAATGGGGTATCGGATGAACAAGCATCCAGAGTACATGAGAAAGGGGTGTCGGATGAGCAAGCATCCAGAGTACATGAGAATGGGGTGTCGGATGGACAAGTACCAAGATCACATGAGAATGGGGTGTCGGATGAACAAGCGCCCAGAGTACATGAGAATAGGATGTCAGATGTACAAGCATCCAGAGTACATGAAATGGGGTGTCGGATGAACAAACACCCAGAGTACATGAGAAGGGGTGTCGTATGAACAAGCATCCAGAGTACATGAGAATTGGGTGTTGGATAAACAAGCACCCAGCGTACGTGAAATGGGGTATGGGTTGAACAAGCATCCAGAGTACATGAGAATGGGGTGTCGGATGAGCAAGCATCCAGAGTACATGAGAATGGGGTGTCGGATGGACAACTACCAAGATCACATGAGAATGGGGTGTCGGATGAACAAGCGCCCAGAGTACATGAAATGGGGTATCGGATGAACAAGCATCCAGAGTACATGAGAATGGGGTGTCGGATGAACAAGCTCCCAGAGTACATGAGAATGGGATGTCAGATGTACAAGCATCCAGAGTACATGAAATGGGGTGTCGGATGAACAAGCACCCAGAGTACATGAGAATGGGGTGTCGGATGAATAAACACCCAGAGTACATGAGAAGGGGTGTCGTATGAACAAGCATCCAGAGTACATGAGAAAGGGTGTCGGATGAACAAGCATCCAGAGTACATGAGAAGGGGTGTCGGATGAACAAGCATCCAGAGTACATGAGCAGGGGTGTCGGATGAACAAGCATCCAGAGTACATGAGAAGGGGTGTCGGATGAACAAGCATCCAGAGTACATGAGCAGGGGTGTCGGATGAACAAGCATTTAGCAGAAAGTTAATAGATGTGAATAGGCAATGAAGGTCTCAATACAAACCTTAGTGCCATCCTTTCTAGATATGGTACCTACTCGTAAATAGGGTAACCTTGGTCTTCAAATTACACTGGGAAATCCCTGACAATGGCCTAGCTGCTCGTCTCTGGTGTCAAACAACAAAAGATTCAATGGACAATTCAGAGGGAATAGGGACATGGGCAAAAACATAGAGCTGAGTATGTCAAAGGAGAAAACTAAGGGGCCCTTTGCACGCTGCGAGATCGCAAGCCGATGCTTGCGATGCCGAGCGTGATAGTCCCCGCCCCCGTCGCAGCAGCGATATCTTGTGATTGCTGGCGTAGCGAACATTATCGCTACGCCAGCTTCACATGCACTCACCTGCCCTGCGACGTCGCTCTGGCTGGCGACCCGCCTACTTCCTAAGGGGGGCGGGTCATGCAGCGTCACAGCGACGTCACACGGCAGGCGGCCAATAGGAGCGGAGGGGCGGAGATGAGCGGGAAGTAAACATCCTGCCCACCTCCTTCCTTCCGCATTGCAGCCGGGACGCAGGTAGGAGATGTTCCTCGCTCCAGAGGCTTCACACACAGCGATGTGTGCTGCCTGCGGGAAGGAGGAACAACATCGTTCCGTCGCTGCACCGGCATAATGGAAATGTCGGACCCTACACCGATGATACGATAATGACGTTTTTGCGCTCGTTAATCGTCTCATCAAGGATTTGCACACTACGATGTCGACTGTGACGCAGGAAGTGCGTCACTTTCAATTTGACCCCACCAACATCGCACCTGCGATGTCGTAGTGTGCACAGCCCGCCTAAGACTAAGGGCAGATAAATTGCCTGTAAAAAGGGATGATCATCATTCGTTCGTAAGTTCCCTTCTCCTCCTCATAGAAGCAGACTCTTACTGGCCCACAGGTGAACAGGGGAATCCCCGCTGGGCTCCTTTGCTGGATTGAGCCACTAGCCTCCCAATATGATCAGTATTTAACCCCATTACATTATTCACTATGTACAGAAAAAAGCAACATCTCATCATTCACTCAACAATCTAACCACTGCATTATTACATAGATAAATGTGTGAATGAGGCTAGCTGAACAGTGGGCCCATAGAATCAGTGTTAAAGGTGGGCCCTTGGCAGCTCAGTCTAACATTGCATACAAGTATGGCCAATTAAATATTTACATTGTGAAGTGATTGTCAATTATTGTTCTTACGGATGATTTTTTTTTTCAGTGAATAAAAACGGAATCAATCTAAAAAGCAAATAGGACGAGGCTTGACGGTAGCATTTTCTCCATCCGTTATAAATTTGACCTCATACGTACTTATACAGGAATATATGACAATGAGGACTTACCTGGGTTAAACAGCACCATGCCTTTAAGGTAGGCATATTCCTTTGTGCAAATGTCCAGGCTCCAGAGTTTATGCAGAAACCTCTGTAGTCTTTGTACTTCTTTGAAAGGCACCCCAGCATCCGATGTCAATGTGATATCAGGAGCATTAGACGACTGGTTAAGGAGAATCTTCTTCAATAGACTGGGCATAGAAAGTTCTTCCCATTCAAATTAACTCTTTCCTGTTGCCAATCCCAAAACAAAAAGGGGTGCCCAGCACTTCCTTACCAGCAGGATCTGGTCATCCTGGAGCAGCTGATAGAAGGAAGGTAGATTTCTAATAAAAGTCACTGTCTTCAACAGAACGTCTGAAGCCTTCTGGCAGATAACATCAGGATTTTTGAGTAACACTTTCCTATTTCCGTCACAGGGGCATCCTCGATTTTGGATTACATATGTGTTGCGTGAAGATTTGTCTTTGCGGGGCTGCCTGAATTAAGCATTTGGAAGAGAATACTGTTGACTGGATCTCGTGTACACTGACAAGTTCCTGGTCTTTCCGGCCTACAAGCCATTGCTGTGTTGTAGGCACCTAAACTACTTAGGCTGACGTGAAGGATGTCAGAGAAGCAAGTCTATCTACTATGTCGCCAGTCAGTCAATGTGATCTTTTATATACTCAGCAGTAATGTGACCATGTGGTGTGTCATTGTGGCCTTGAACTTTATTCTTACTAGAGTGTTTTCATTCACAATCATTCAAGGTGTGGCTATAAGTCGCCCTATCTGAGAGAGCTAAAATTATCTGAATGAGGAGACTGGTCACGGATAGGAACGGAACAATAAGAAAATACCTTGTTTACAGACTTATGGCAGTCTGATATGGTGGAAAGCTGTGCCCATGATATCAAGGACACCGAGGAGGCTGCCAGCACTAAGTGTATTCCTGTCATTCCCAGGCTGTCTAATCAGACCTTGAAAGAGCAATTTGTAGACCACAAAGTGCAGAACAGAGATCTCAATAATGCTTTCACCGTGTTATCCTAGCTTTATTGCACAATATTTCTAGATTTAGTTATTTAAAAGGAAAAAGATATTAAAGGATAATTCCCAAAAATAGGGGATACTTGTTGATCACTGGGGGTTCGACTTCTGAAACACCTGAGATCCCAAGATCAGGGGTCAGAAAACCCGAGAGAGGCTCTGCAGCGACAGCCGGAATGGAGAAATGGTGCTCACCTGCCTCAGTCTATGGGACTGACAAGTACCGCACTCTATTTTGTTAGTACAATAGACAATGAATAGAGCAACTGCTGAGCAATTCAGGATCAGGATCTAAATGCTGATCTTGAGATGTAGGCCTTAAGGGGGCTTTACCACGGTAGCGATATCGCTAGCAATTTCTAGCGATATCGAGCATGTAAGTACCACACCCCGTCGCGCATGCGATTATTTGTGATCGCTGCCGTAGCGAACATTATCGCTAACGGCAGCGACACACGTACTTGCCTGGTCGGCGGCGGCGCTGTGACTGCCAAACAATCCCTCCTTCAAGGGGGAGGGATGTTCAGCATCACAGCGACGTCACCGCAACGTCACTAAGCGGCCGGCCCAATCAAAGCGGAGGGGCGGAGATGAGCAGGATGTAACATCCCGCCCACCTCCTTCCTTCCGCATTGGGGCCAGCGGCAGGTAAGGAGACGGTCCTTCGCTCCTGCGGTGTCACTGTGCTGCCGCATGAGCGATGAACAACATGGATAAACAACCCTTACTGATTTTTGAGTTTGGGACGACCTCTCCATGGTGAACGATTTTCACCATTTTTGAGGTTGCTTAAGGTCGCTGGTCAGTGTCACACGCTGCGATATCGTTAATGACGCCAGATGTGCGTCACTAACAACGTGACCCCGACGATAAAACATTAACGATATCGTAGCGTGTAAAGCCCCCTTTAGTCTTCAGATCCCTGCTGGGTCCCAGCAGTTGGACCCCAACAATCAGCATAGTATTTTCCTGCTCTATGGATAAGGGATCACAAGATCTTTGCAGAAAAACTGTAATATTTTTAACAATGAGTCTGTATTATTACTGTAACTTCTACAATGCTGGGCCTTGTTCCTCCAATGTCTGTACATCAACGTTGCCAACCACCTGTAAATTTACAGACTGTCTACAAAAATGCAAAAATTAGGTTTGGTTTGGGGTTTTTTCTGTCGTCTGTAGTGTCTGGCAAAAAAAAACACTGTCCGTGTTCTTAAAAAAAAAATTCTGCAGTTTGTACAGCGTATGTGCCAAAAGTGTTAATATGCAAAGTACAAACAGGAGCTGAATTGAGAAGGAAGGATTATGAGAGGGGAGCTTCCATTTTCTGCCAATCCCTGCTAAGCACAGGTTTCTTTTCCATGCTGCCCTCTCACCCCATCCATTCTCAGCTGTAGGCTTGGCCTGCAAGTCTGACAGAAGCAGAAGCAATGGAGTTAAGGCAAGATGAGTATGAGTAATCCTTTCCCGTATGAGAGAAGGAGCGGCAGTGGAGCAGCTGTATGACACTGGGAGGATGGACCATTTGCAGCCCTGAGTTTTTAACCTACTGCTGTTTACAATGAAACACACCCTGATTAATAGTACAGCCAGCTGAACCTGGAGCTGACAGTATATATGTGTATGGAAGGTTTGATAGACTTGGTTGTCTTTTGGCATGTTACAGTTTGCAAATAGCTTTCAGGTAGACAAGGAAAGATTTATGTTCTTTTTATAGAAATTAATCAGGGTCAGTGTGACGCCCTGGACCCCCAGGGGTCACAGTACACTAACAACACACACACACCCCCTCCCCTGGGTAGGTGACACCAGTCAATCAAACCCTTGTTGCCACCTTCCAGGCTTGATGTCCACACCAGGTGGGGCGGAGCCAGGTTGTTGACCCCACCCACCGAGGAGTTCACAGGCCTGGAGGCAGGAAAAGACGAGGGAGAGTTTGTGGTAGTGAAAGGGAGAGGAGTGAAAACTGTTGGTGTCTGGGTTGGAGCCCAGGCACGTTCAGCAAGGTCGGCAGACGGTGGTGGCCGTCTGCAGGAGTTGGTGTAGGTCAGCAGAACCGTAGGACCGGGGTCGGGCGGTGGCCCGCCGGTACCGAACCGGGGAGCAGATTGAAGCCAACCACCAAGGCAGGGTACTCAGACCCCGACCAGACTAGGAGCCCCCGAAAAGGTCAAATTATCTGATTGCGGTCTGGACCTCAGGGGTTCATTCATCCACCTAAGTCCCGTCAGAAGGCAACAGCCCAACCCTTCCGGATAAGTGCCACCGCCAAGGGCCAGAGATCCAAGGGCCAGCGCCTGCGGGCAAACGGGCTCTCCCGACACGTACACGCCGGGGAGCGGACTACCCGTGGGAAGCCATAGGGAGTCAAATACACTTACACAGGTGCAGGAAAACGACAGCCGTCATCAACCCGTCCGGGGAGAGTGAGAACACCGCAGCCGGCTGTGGGCCCTGTCCATCCAGCCGTTTGGTTTACCAGAGACTCTGTCCTTCTGTGTCTGAGTGAGTACAACAGTGCCATCCGGCACCGCGCTGCACCGCAACGTTGCACCCGCGCCCCACGCTTGCCTCCCCACCTCGGCACCTATACCTCCTCCCTACTCCCCAACTGGGGCCCCGGGACCAACAGCCCCTACCCACGGAGGGGGTCAACACCTTAGCTGCTCTCCGCCATCGCTCCCGGGATCCCCTGTCACTAGCAGCTTTGGTGCCCACCATCACCACAACCCGTGGGTGGCGTCACGACCGACATCCCAAAACATCCACCAAAAAATCACCTTTTCACTCGTGGCCGAGGAGGCGCTGCTCGAGCCCCGGGTCCGGCCCCGTGCTCGAGCTACTGAGGAGCAGAAGCACCGGACCCGAGCGCCAGCGATCCCAGACGAGCGGCATTCCCACCCCTCCGCCCGCGACAACTGTCTGATCCAGCGGGATAACGGAGAATCCTTGGTGGTCTCCAGGTTCTTGGTGAGCCCCTTGAGCAGGATTACGTGAGGGTCTGTCGGTAATAGCACTGATTTCAACTGATGTGCATCCTCGGACACACATTCAGTGGAAATGCATTGTGGTACAATAGTTGAAATGGCTGCTGGCCTATCAGAGGTCGGTAGCTGGTATCAGCATGCTTGTCGCGACGGCATATGATGCCACTACCATGCACTGGCTGCAAGCAGCACCAATATGGAGCAGCAAGTGAATGCCGCTCACCTTTGGAGTGTGAGCTACTAAGAATCTTTTTTATTAATTTACTGTGTTCCAGAAGACTGGCAGGATGGGGGACATCAGGTCCAGAATGGGGGATATAAGGTCCCAGGATGTGGGGACATAGAGGCTCAGGATGGCAATATAGGAGCCTAAAGGTGGTGTTACACGCTACAATTTATCTGAGGATATGTCGTTGGGGTCACGGATTCTGTGACCCACATCCGGCATCGTTAGCAACGTTGTTGCGTGTGACATCTATGTGCGACTCCGAACGATCGCAAATGGGTTGAAAATCGTTGATCGCTAATACGTCATTCAGTTTCAAAATATTGGTCATCGTTTGGAATGCAGCAGACTTGCTACGTTTTACACCCTGCCAACGTCGAACAATATCCACACGACCGCCTTGGTCAAATAATATATCGCTGATCACTGGTTGCGTTGTTGGTGAGATGTGTACAGGTGACCGCTAATAAACGACCTATGTGTGATCTCGGCAAATCGTTACTGAGAACGTCAGATAAATCGTAGCGTGTAAAACGGCCTTAAGACGAAGGACATTGGCTCCCAGAAATGGGGAACATTACTAAATAAAAGAGCCCAGGATGGGGGGACAAAGGAGCCCAGGATGGGGGACATTATTAAATAAAGGGGTCAGAATGTGGACATAATTAAAGGGGCCAAGGATGGTAACATTATTAAATAAAGGGGCCGGTATTGGGACATTAAGAAATAAACAGGCCAGGATTAAGGACCTTATTAAATAAAGGGGGCCAAAATTGGGGACATTATCTCAGGATGTGAGACATTTTTAAATAAAGGGACTAGAATAGGGACATTACTAAATAAAGGGCCTAGGATGTAGGGCAATATTGCAGGATCAGGGCCAGGGTGGGTGACATAATTACTGTATAAGGGCCACTCACTCACTGCATGCCAAGGATACCGTGAATGGTGAAATCATGACAAATATACACTATAGATCTGAGGTTACTGCAGTTCACAGCAGCCAGGTAACGCAGAAGGTAACCGTCAACCGCAGTCATGTCACAAGGTTACTGCAGTTCACTGCTACCGGCTCACGGCTACCCTCTGTGTGACCTGGTTGCTATGAACTATGGTATCCTCATGACGTCAATGCTTGGCACCACTTCCATCTCTCGCAGTGCACAACGTGAGACCTTTTAGAGCCTATGGGGCTCGTTTTCTGAATGCTCTCGATATGCTGGGTGACTGAGTCAGGGAACAACATGGGACCTCAATGAGGATTACATTGTAGCTGGGTGGGAGTTGTTTCGGGAAGAAATTGTTGAACGAGAGACTGTGTCCTGTGTTTATTTTTTTAATTTCTCTTTTTATGTTTTTTCAGTTTCGCTTTTGTGGACTACTTCAGCTTCGTTGGATTACGTCAGAACTTCATGGCTTCATTTTTTCTACCAAATTGGTGAATGAGCGCTACAGTTTGGGGGTGTTTTTTTAAGTAAAATATTTTTGTGTGTGTTTTTTTTCTCTTTACATCTGCTGGGTTAGAAATAGGGATGTCTGATAGATGCCTCTCTATAACTAACCCAAGGGCTTGATGCCAGCTATCAATTCACAGCTGACATCAACCCCACAAACCATTATCCCAATTACCACCGCACCAGGGCAATTGGGAAGAACCAGATAGAGTCAGAATTGGCGCATCTAACAGATGCATCACTACTTAGGTGGCTACGGGCTCCTATTTTTAGACTGGGAAGGATGAAATAATCATGGGCCTTTCCACCCTACTAGTACCAGCCCCTTTTTGTCTGCTGTACTTTGGCTGGTTATGAAAGGGGGGACTCCACAACGTTTTTTTACATTATTTATTTAAATAATTTGAAAAAAAAAACAGCAGGGGTCCCCTCTATTTTTCAGAACCAGTAGATAGCTAAGGGTTGCAGCCTGCAGCTGCTGCTTTAACTTTGCTGGTTATCAAAATTAGGGGAAACCCCACATCATTTTTTTCCCCTTTAATTTATTTATTTGGCTAAATAGCTTGTACAGCTATCTATCATATGTCTGTCTATAATTTATCTAGCTTTGCCCAGCTTTTACGATAAAAAACATTTATTCAGTACCATGAGGTTTTTTTGGCAATACACCGTCTCACGTGTGTCACACAGATGTCATACGGATGCCACACAGATGGCACATGGATAGCACACGGATGGTCACACAGATGGATAAAATAGACTGTGCAACACGTGCGTTTTTCCAACGGACGTGTGAAAGGGGCCTAACAGCATAGTATGTGAAGTCCTTCCCCAGCTTCTGCTCTCCTGTGCACTTCATCTGCAAATCTGGGGGAGCCAAATCCCTCTTGTGATAACATTTCGTCATTATCACCTGCTCTTTATTACATTGTAAGGGCAGGTTAGGTGCCTGCGAGCTGACAACAACTTCCCACCCTCTACAAATTAGAAATGCAGGGTCTGCTGTGAGTACAAATGTGTTCCTTTGGCAGGACTGCTGGAACTTGCTGCTTCTACTTGTCGGCACTACCTGAATTTACTACACATCAATGACTCTCCCCTACTGTCAGTGACCTGATGTGGAGAAGACAGCTGTGTACATCTGTACAGTCCTGCACCCAGAGCCTTAAGTGGTACAGACATACACTACATGGCTGCACTGAAAATCAGAGCGAAGAACCAACATACACAACGCACATGGACAGGAGAGGGGAAAGAATAAGCAAATTGATGCAATTAAAGGGTTATTCCCAAAATAGCAAGTTATTTCTTATTTAAAGGATATGGAATACTGAATATCTGACTGTTGGCCCACAGGAATTCCAGTAACAGGTTTTGCAGCTACCTCCACTCAATTCATTTTCTCTAGGCTAAAGGCCCCGTCACACACAACGAGATCGCTAACGAGATTGTTGCTGAGTCACAGTTTCTGTGACGCAGCAACGATCTCGCCAGCGATCTCGTTATGTGTGACACCTACCAGCGATAAGGCCCCTGCTGTGAGATCTCTAGTCGTTGCAGAATGCTCCAGACCATTTTCTTCAAAGGCGATGTCCTGCTGGGCAAGACGCATCGCTGTGTTTGACACTATGTGACAGGGTCCCAATGACCGCCGAGATCGTTATACAGGTCGCTACTGCGTTGTTGGTAAGGTCTGACTGTGTGACATCTCACCAGCGACCTCCCAGCGACTTACCAGCGATCCTTGTTAGGTCGTATCGTTGTCAGGATCGCTGGTAAGTCGTTGTGTGTGACTGGGCTTTAAGACTGCTCAAAATAGCCAATAATGGTTCACCTCTAGTTCTGGCAGACACTTAAGGGTGCTTTACACGCTATCATCAGCTCTTTCACCGGGCAGCACGGTGACTCAGTGGTTAGCACTGCAGTCTTGCAGCGCTGGGGTCCTGGGTTCAATTCCCACCAAGGACACTATCTGCAAGGAGTTTGTATGTTCTCCCCGTGTTTGCGTGGGTTTCCTCCGGGTACTCCGGTTTCCTCCCACACTCCAAAAACATACAGATAGGGACTTTAGATTGTGAGCCCCAATGGGGACAGTGTTCCTGATGTATGTAAAGCGTTGCGGAATATGTTAGCGCTATATAAAAATAAAGATTTGAATTGATTTGATCTTTTGATTTCCACTTGATTACTAGGGTCTGTGTTTCTTGCATTTAGTTAACCTCTAGATCACATTATGAGCTAGCATTGAATGTGAACTGTCAGGAGACTTGTCTTATCACTGTTTCCCATTGTCACACTACTTAATTATCCTGAGGCTGTAAACAGCTTAATGGCATTCAGATGATTAAGGGGTGCTTCACACACAGCGAGCTCGCTGCCGAGATCGCTGCTGAGTCACGCTTTTTGTGACGCAGCAGTGACCTCATTAGCGATCTCGCTGTGTGTGACACTGAGCAGCGATCTGGCCCCTGCTGCGAGATCGCTGCTCGTTACACACAGCCCTGGTTCGTTTTCTTCAAAGCCGCTCTCCTGCTGTGACACACAGATCGCTGTGTGTGACAGCAAGAGAGCGACAAATGAAGCGAGCAGGGAGCAGGAGCCGGCGTCTGACAGCTGAGGTAAGCTGTATCCAAGATAAACATCGGGTAACCAAGGTGGTTACCCGATATTTACCTTAGTTACCAGCCTCTGCAGCTCTCACGCTGCCTGTGCTGCCGGCTCCGGCTCTCTGCACATGTAGCTGCTGTACACATCGGGTTAATTAACCCGATGTGTACAGCAGCTAGGAGAGCAAGGAGCCAGCGCTAAGCAGTGTGCGAGGCTCCCTGCTCTCTGCACATGTAGCTGCATTACACATCGGGTTAATTAACCCGATGTGTGCTGTAGCTAGGAGAGCAAGGAGCCAGCGCTCAGTGTGCGCGGCTCCCTGCTCACACTGGTAACTAATGTAAACATCGGGTAACCATACCCGATGTTTACCTTAGTTACCAGTCTCCGCAGCTTCCAGACGGCGGCTCCGTGCAAGCGCAGCGTCGCTTGCACGTCGCTGCTGGCTGGGGGCTGTTCACTGGTCGCTGGTGAGATCTGCCTGTTTGACAGCTCACCAGCGACCATGTAGCGATGCAGCAGCGATCCTGACCAGGTCAGATCGCTGGTCGGATCGCTGCTGCATCGCTAAGTGTGAAGGTACCCTTAGAGGTTTTTACATTTCCTTTCAACTCAAGGTTTATAGGTTTATTACTAACCATGTTACCATGAACCTTGTGATTTACTTAGTGTTCCTTTTGTAACATGTGAATATAAGCAGGGCTAGGACGGGGGGGGGGGGGGGGGGCCAAGTATGGTAGTCACCCGCCGAGGGCGCTACTCTTTGCCTCCCTTAAGGGGGCTCAGTTTAAAAAAAAAAGACTGACGTACTCCGATGCTTGTGACCACCCAACACCTTCCTCCAGCCGCAGACATTCAGCACACTGACTTCCACAGCGCAGGCACACAGGTGTCACGGGGATCGGATAACTGGACAGGGACACCTAGGCTGAGCAGTCAGACTGGGGACTCTGCGCTGTCCCTTAGCTCAGAGGTACGCTTGATGGTAGCGAGGTCTGAGTCGCCAGTGTGACCCTAACTCCTGTCCAAACCTTGGTGTAACTCTCCTCTCCCTCCTCCACCCAAGGGGTGAGTCTGGACCGTAGTCACCAAACCCACAACTAAACACGGACAGAGGAGAACCCAAAACTCGTCCACACGGCAATCAAAAATAAAGCAGCGACAAAGCATGCACAGGGGAAAATAACATAAAATGGAGGAAGTAAACTGACAACCGGAAAACTTCCACAACGCACACTAAGCACATTACAGATCACCAAAATTGGATCACCACAATAAGACCAGAATCGCTGCACAAGCTGGAGCTATTATCGGCACTAAGTAGCAGGATCCAAAAGACTGCTGTGATTGGTAATTAGTAACCTGAGCTCCTACCAGAGTTTCCCAGGTCAGCAGGGATTAATTGCTGCAGGACTGGGAAACAGTGCACAGGAAACAGCCAACATCCAGCTCTGACTGATCAACTAGGAGACAGCAGGTTGCTTGTCAGGCTCTGCAGTGTGAACAGAGCTTGACACCGCTGCGACACCTAATGAGTCTGGAACTGAACATTGCATGACAACAGATGAGCACTGTCAGGGAGTCACTAATACCACTGGCTACTGTCACGCTCCCCGGTTCCCGACAGCGCGCTCCGCTCACCACTCCCGCTCCCGGTCCTCCTGCCCCCTCTCCCTCGCCAGTATCCTCCAGGTGTTCCCGCTCCAGGTGCCCCTCTGCATCGCAGGACACTCTGCCCGGCACTCCTGCTTCCTCGGCGCCGCTTCCTTCCCTGGTCTCAGACACTCAGGCCTCGCGCATGCGCGTTAGGGCGCACGCGCGGTCATTCACCCTTTCTTAAAGGGCCAGCGTCTAGAAACAGGATATTGGCTTGAAGGTACAGGGTATAAGAGGATTCTTCTTCCAGGTGGGTGGGGCCGGTTCTACGTGTTTAGTAAGCTAGGAGTTCAGGTCCCCCTTTGCATTGTCCTGTATTAACCCTTGTCTGTCTCGCAGAGCCGTCCAGCCACGCCATCTGGTCCTAACCATGACTGCTGCGTAATTCCTGTCGGAGGGTTGTCGGCTGAGGACTCCACCATCTTCTTCAGTCCGGACCCGGCTCCGATCCCCAACGCCACGTGGTGACCTCCGTCCTCTTGTCCAGCTGGATCCGGTTCCACCTGTCATCTCCACCCGGCACTAGAACCAGAGCCTTGTTGTTGGGACTACCATCTGGACCCTTGTGACCAGGGACATCTTCCTTCCTCCTTCCGGAACGGACTGTGCCCACACAGCTAGTGCTTCGGCTACCGTGCATCAAGGCCCTCTGACGGGGTGACCGGACAGTCCCTGTATAGGGGTTAGCTCCGGGTTGCTCCGCTGGAGGAGTCCGGTGCATGGCCCAGCGTTTCCACCACCAGGACCTTACAACCACCTGCACCTGGCATTCACTCCCCATACTGAATTGTATTTGCATATTTAAAACGCAAATGTAATTGATGTGAGTGCCATGACATGAACAAAGGAGTTGTAGTTATCTCACTGCTCAGCTCATAACTCCAGCAAGATGCAGGCTTATCCCCCATTTCCTTGAGATGGCTGGATTGTCATTGTAAATAAGCACTCGTACCTTGCCCCCCCCCCATCTCATTGTAGATTGTAAGCTCTCACGAGTAGGGTTGCCTTTTTTCCCTTTAAATATTGTATCTTCTATAACTGTTACTTGTTTGTATAGGATCCTCCTGAATTGTAAAGCGCTGCAGAATATGTTGGCGCTATAGAAATAAATATTATTATTATTACTTCTGGACTGTGCTATGTTGAACGACAACGCAGGGGACGTTGGGTGGCACAATGCAGTGATAGCCACAGCCCACTGTTTCATCAGGTTGAAGAAGAGACAGCACCGCAGTGGATAAGGAGTCTGGATTACGTGTGTATAAGCTCTTTTTTATTTTTCTTATATTATTTGGTCACAAAATGGGGACTGGGGAACATCACTTATTTGGCTGTGGCAATCATATAAGATCAGCACTCACATTTTTTATCTTCTGTCAGAATTTCTTTCCATTTTATCAAATTCAGCTGTCACAAATCCAGTATGACGCGTTTTGGCTTGTACGCTCAAGCCTTTCTCAAACAGTATCATATTGTATTTGTGACCGCTGAGTTTGAGAAAGTGAAAATAAAGTCTGACAGAAGATAAAGATTGTGAGTGCCGATATTAGATTGTTGCAAATTGGGGTTGCCACCCTTGGATTCGAGTACCGTTACATTCAAAGGAAGTGCCCGCCTGGATCTTTTGTTTCAGCATAATTGACTATGGGGGATGTCACATTATATGATCTGTTGTGGGGGACATAAAATTATATGAGGGGCTGTAGGGGATATCACAATATATGAGAAGCTGTGGATGACATCACATTACATGGGAGACTGTGGGGGACAGCACATTATGTAAGGGGAATTGGAGGGACAAAACAATATATGAAAAGCTGTGGGAGACATCACATTATATGAGATGATATGGGGGGCATCTTATGATGTGAGGTGCAGGAAGTCGGGGACATGACATTATACACTGTGTGCAGAATTATTAGGCAAATGAGTATTTTGATCACATGATGCTTTTATACATGTTGTCCTACTCCAAGCTGTATATGCTTGAGAGCCAACTACTAATCCAGTGATGTGCATCTCTGTAATGAGGAGGGGTGTGGTGTAATGACATCAACACCCTATATAAGATGTGCTTAATTATTAGGCAACTTCTTGTCCTTTGGCAAAATGGGTCAGAAGGGAGATTTGATGGGTTCTGAAAAGTCCAACATTGTGAGATGTCTTGCAGAGGGATGCAGCAGTCTTGAAATTGCCAAACTTTTGAAGCGTGATCACCGAACAATCAAGCGTTTCATGGCAAATAGCCAACAGGGTCACAAGAAGCGTGTTGGGCAAAAAAGGTGCAAAATAACTGCCCATGAATTGAGGAAAATCAAGCGTGAAGCTGCCAAGATGCCATTTACTATCAGTTTGACCATATTTCAGAGCTGCAACATTACTGGAGTATCAAAAAGCACAAGGTGTGCCACACTCAGGGATATGGCCAAGGTAAAGAAGGCTGAAAAAGGACCACCTTTAAACAAGAAACATAAGATAAAACGTCAAGACTGGGCCAAGAAATATCTTAAGACTGATTTTTCAAAGGTTTTATGGACTGATGAAATGAGAGTGACTCTTGATGGGCTAGATGGATGGGCCAGAGGCTGGATCACTGAAGGGCAGAGAGCTCCACTCCGACTCAGACGCCAGCAAGGTGGAGGTGGGGTACTGATATGGGCTGGTATCATCAAAGATGAACTTGTGGGACCTTTTCGGGTTGAGGATGGAGTGAAGCTCAACACCCAGACCTACTGCCAGTTTATGGAAGACAACTTCTTCAAGCAGTGGTACAGGAAGAAGTCGGTATCGTTCAAGAAAAACATGATTTTTATGCAGGACAATGCTCCATCACATGCATCCAACTACTCCACGGCGTCTCTGGCGAGTAAAGGTCTAAAAGATGAAAAAATAAGGACATGCCCCCTTGTTCACCTGATCTAAACCCCATAGAGAACCTGTGGTCCCTCATAAAATGTAAGATCTACAGGGAAGGAAAACAGTACACCTCTCGAAACAGTGTCTGGAAAGCTGTGGTGGCTGCTGCATGCAATGTTGATCGTAAACAGATCAAGTAACTGCCAGAATCTATGGATGGTAGGCTGTTGAGTGTCATCATAAAGAAAGGTGGCTATATTGGTCACTAATTTTTTTGGGTTTTGTTTTTGCATGTCAGAAATTTTTATTTCTAAATTTTGTGCAGTTATATTGGTTTACCTGGTAAAAATAAACAAGTGAGATGAAAATATATTTGGTTTTTATTAAGTTGCCTAATAATTCTGCACAGTAATAATTACCTGCACAAACAGATATCCTCCTAAGATAGCAAAATCTAAAAAAAAAACCACTCCAACTTCCAAAAATATTAAGCTTTGATATTTATGCATCTTTTGGGATGATTGAGAACATAGTTGTTGATCAATAATAAAAAAAATCCTCTAAAATACAACTTGCCTAATAATTCTGCACACAGTGTATGAGGCGCTGTGGGGGACATCACAGTATGTGAGGGCCTGTGGGGACAGCACATTATATGGGTGTTGCGGAGTTATCCTTTTATATGGGGGCTGTGAGGGACATTATACTTGAACTGTATGGTTATTATGTTATATTTGGGCTGTTGGGATGTCAGGTAGCATAGGGAGCTATGGAGAACATTATTCTGGGGGCTGTGGGGGATATTATACTGGAGATTGTGCAGGACATTATACTTAAAGCTGTGGGGAAATTATACTGTAAAGGGGGCTGTGGGGACATCATACCATATAGTTGCTGTGGTGAACATTATACTGGAGTCTGTGATGACCATACAATATATGGGACTGTGAGGAACATTATACTGGGGGGCTGTGGTGCCCATACTGTATAGGGGGCTGTAGGTGACATTTTACTGGGGGTTGTAGTGACCATACTGTGTATGGTGCTTTGGTGGACATTATACAGGGGGCTTTGGAGACCATACTGGATAGGGTGCTGTGGTGGATTTCAAACTGTGTGGGGTGATGTGGGGAATATTATACTGTATTTTATGGGCTATTGGAGCCATTATACTATATTAGGGTCTTAGGGGCCATCATGCTGTACATGGAGGCTGTGGTGGATATTATAATGTATATGGGGTGCTGTACAGTGCCTTGCGAAAGTATTCGTCCCCCTTGAAGTTTTCAACCTTTTCCCACATTTCAGGCTTCAAACGTAAAGATAAAAAAAAAATAATTTTATGGTGAAGAATCAACAACAAGTGGGACACAATTTTGAAGTTGAACAAAATTTATTGCTTATTTTAAACTTTTGTAAGAAATAATAAACTGAAAATTGGGGCGTGCAATATTATTCGTCCCCTTCACTTTCAGGGCAGCAAACTCACTCCAGAAATTCATTGAGGATCTCTGAATGATCCAATGTTGTCCTAAATGACTGATGATGATAAATATAAGCCACCTGTGTGTAATCTAGTCTCCGTATAAATGCACCAGCTCTGTGATAGTCTCAGTATTCTGTTTAAAGCACAAAGAGCATCATGAAGACCAAGGAACTCAACAGGCAGGTCCGTGATACTGTTGTGCAGAAGTTTAAAGCCAGAATTGGTTACAAAAAGATTTCCAAAACCTTAAACATCCCAAAGAGCACTGTGCAAGCGATCATATTGAAATGGAGGGAGTATCATACCACTGCAAATCTATCAAGACCCGGCCGTCCATCAAAAATGTTATCTCAAATAAGAAGACTGATCAGAGATTCAGCCAAGAGGCCCATGATCACTCTGGATGAACTGAAGAGATCTACAGCTGAGGTGGGAGAGTCTGTCCATAGGACAACAATCAGTCGTACACTGCACAAATCTGGCCTTTATGGAAGAGTGGCAAGAAGAAAGCCATTTCTCAAAGATATCCATAAAAAGTGTCGTTTAAAGTTTAACACAAGCCACCTGGGAGACACACCAAACATGTGGAAGAAGGTGCTCTGGTCAGATGAAACCAAAATCGGACTATTTGGGCACAATGCCAAACGATATGTTTGGCGTAAAAGCAACACAGCTCATCACCCTGAACACACCATCCCCCCTGCTAAACATGGTGGTGGCAGCATCATGGTTTGAGCCTGCTTTTCTTCAGCAGGGACAGGGAAGATGGTTAAAATTGATGGGAAGATGGATGGAGCCAAATACAGGACCATTCTTGAAGAAAACCAGTTGGAGTCTGCAAAAGAGATTTCAACAAGACAATGATCCAAAACATAAAGCAAAATCTACAATGGAATGGTTCACAAATAAATGTATCCAGGTGTTAGAACTGCCAAGTCAAAGTCCAGACCTGAATCCAATCAAGAATCTGTGGAAAGAGCTGAAAACTGCTGTTCACAAACGCTCTCCATTGAACTTTACTCAGCTGGAGCTATTTACAAAGGAAAAATGGGCAAGAATTTCAGTCTCTCGATGTGCAAAACTGATAGAGACATACCCCAAGCGACTTGTAGCTGTAATCGCAGCAAAAAGTGGTGCTACAAAGTATTAACTTAAAGGGGCCGAATAATATTGCACGCCCCAATTTTCAAGTTATAATCTAATATATAAAGCTGAGTGTATGTATGTGTGTATGTCCGCTAAAGTAATCTGCACCGTCGCATTTACAATCACAAAATTTTGCACAGATGCCTCCTGTGACTCAGGGAACATCATAGACTATGTTTTGACAAGAAAATTTAACCCTGCGCTTTTCAGTTACTCTCCAAAAAACCTGCCTCCATTAAACTGAATGGAGCTGCAAGCTACAGGCTATTAATAAGAGCTATGATTGGTTGCTATAGGAACAAAGGACATTCATAGTATAAGTAGCTTATGTGTGAGGTAATATGATGTCGGTGGAGAGACAGACACAGACAGACACAGATTGAGAGACAGACAGACAGACAGGCACAGACAGAGAAAGAGGCACACAGAGAAAGAGACAGAGACAAACAGACAGAGACAGATAGGAAAAACAGACAGACAAAAAGACACACGGGGAAAGAGACAGACAGAGGCAGACAGAGAAAGAGACAGAGAGAGACAAACAAGGACAAAGACAGACAGAGAGATAGACAGCAAAAGAGACAGACAGAGAGGCAGACAAAGACAGACAGGGAAAGACGGGGAAAGCGACAGACAGGGAAAGAGACAGACGGGGAAAGAGACAGACCTGGAAAGAGACAGACAGCAAAAGAGATAGACAGAGAGACAGGGAAAGATGGGGAAAGAGACAGACTGGGAAAGAGACAGACCAGGGAAAGAGACAGACTTGGAAAGAGACAGACTTGGAAAGAGTCAGATGGGGAAAGAGTCAGATGGGGAAAGAGTCAGACGGGGAAAGAGTCAGACACAGAGATAGAGAGAGAGACAGACACAGAGAGAGACAGACACAGAGAGAGAGACAGACAGAGACAGACAGACACAGATACACAGAGAGAGACAGAGAGACTGATACAGAGACAGACAGATAAATAGACACAGACAGACACACAGAGACGTATAGGGAAAGAGACAGACAGAGAGATAGACAGAGACAGACAGAGAGTGGGAGAGAGACAGAGAGACAGTTACTATCCCGGGCAACGCCCGGGTACTACAGCTAGTTTTTTTTATAAAAGTTTAAAATAAGCAATACATTTCGTTCAACTTCACAATTGTGTCCCACTTGTTACTTCTTCACCATAAAATTTAAATATTTTTATCTTTATGTTTGAAGCCTGAAATGTGGGAAAAGGTTGAAAAATTCAAGGGGGCCGAATACTTTCGCAAGACACTGTAATAGGGTGCTGTGGTAGTGTAACCACTGTTTTAAGTTTGATATCAAAAATCAATACTACACATGAAAATAAGCAACTTTGTAATATATCTTATAAGACATATTTGCTTCTTCTTTCTTTTCCAGAATTGATCAGTCATTATCAAAAGTCTCAATTCTGAGATAAAATCTGTATTCAGTGAAGATTTTCCCATGACTGAGATAAGATATGGCGGTTGTTACTGATGAGATTCTATGCAGATAGAAGATGGATGAGGAGGGCAGAGCGAGGATGGTTGAGTGGTGCGGAGTATCAGAGGGGTTGGAGAGGGCAATGGTTGTAACGTTCATGCTGGTGTCCTCGCACTATCTTGCTTCCCTCCCCAAGTGAGGATGTCGGTTTTATCACCTGTCCAGGCATCCTGCAGCGGTGGTCCCGTTCCCATCACATGCTGCTGTCCCCCAAAGCGTCTGTACTCCTACCAGGGTCCCGGCCTCGACACGATGGGCACGCCCATGGCCACGCCCCTTTCTTAAAGGGCCAGTGTCCTCTTAACTTGGAAGTACTTCCCAGGTCAGCTAGGAGGCCACAGGTACTTAAGGCACCTCTGCCCTATCAGTGGTGCCTGGGCAACAAGTCTTACACGTTGCTAGTTGTCAGGTCCCCTAGCACTGTGCTGCAGTCTCTACTGCTGCTGTTACTCTGTGCTAGTTCTGCTGCTGCTATTTGTATTCCAGTGTTCTGCTGCTGTATTACCTAACCTGCCACTACTACTACAAGCTGCCATGTCAGCCACAATACCCGCTGCCACAAAGTATCCTCACCAGCTGCTGCATCTATCCATCCATCTATTCATCCATCCATCCCAGACAGAACCTCTATACCTGCTGCCGCTCTCACCTACCACCTGTGACTGTTGCTCCCGTACCACTGGGGCTAGCTGTCGCAGCACCAGTCTTCTCGAGTGGCACCTGGACTTACACCTGCAGTGTAACGCCCTCACCATCAGGGGCTCTAGAGAAGACCAGGTGTAGATTCATAGTCAAGCCCCTCTGGATTTTCTGTGTGCTGTGGCCCAGTGAGTATGCTAAAATCCCTGCTCGCCCGGCTAGCATAAAAGTGGGTAGTTGAGTATGATGATTTTTTTATTTATTTTACATTAGAATGGCTCTTTATGGTTCAGAAATACGGTGCCCATTTTGTTGAATTCTCACAGAAGCTAATTGCAAAAAAATTAGCATTTCAGCAAATGTGTATTTTTGTAAAATTTGAGTAGAAATCAAATCTGACACGCCTACTGAGGAATAAATACTTTGAAAAATTCGTTGAGGTGGCGGGGACACCATACACAGTGACAAGTTCAATATGAGTCTGCTCTAGTGTGTGACGTTACAGCACCCCAAGTACGCCGCTTTCCCACACAACCGAGGCCCTGGCGGATGAGTGCTCCAATGTGTAACTCCTTACAAACCCTGGAAGGCAGGTCAGCAGGAGAAGGACCCACATCGACCACAGAATCAACTTGCTAACCAGCGCCATTTACCCTGCATGCAATGGCATCCTCACTAGACTGTACTGATAATCTGGCAGCGTGAACAGTCACACTTAAGTCACTACTTATTGATTAGGCACCCGCCGAACTATTTGATTGCAATCTTAAAAAGGCCATCCCACTACTCCAGTGCCTGAATGGAAACTATTTAAGGGTAAGTTCACACAGTGCGTTTTTCGCGGCGTTTTTGCACAGTTTTTGGGTGCGTTTTTGCTCAGAAAACTGCATGACTTTGCTTCCCCAGCAAAGTCTATGAGTTTTCATTTTTGCTGTCTGCACACAGCGTTTTTTTCAGCTGCGTTTTTGTGGTGCCACAAAAACGCAGCATGTCAATTATTCCCGCGTTTTTCACTGCGCTTTTCATCCATTTAGTTCAATGGGAGGTTGAAAGACGCAATGAGAAACGCAAATAGCTGCGTTTTGGTGCGTTTTGGTGCATTTCTAAGACCAAAAACGCAGCTATAAACGCAGGAGGTGGGTAGTAAAGTGACATGTACAGGAAGAGGATTCCTTCTGTCAGTAAACACAGAAGCGTGAATCCTCCCGGTACCGTCACCGCCTCTTCCACCTCCGGTCCTGTGCATGTATGCTGCCGTGCAGCGCCATGTACGGGCAGGAGGTGGAAGCGGCTGCGAAAGCAAGAGTTAACAGTAGAAAAAAAAAAAGTTATACTCACCTGTCTGCAGACTCCCGGTGCCATGCCCGCTCCCAGATCCTCTCACGGTATCGCCACCCCCACTCCGGCTGTGTGCAGACGGCCGGGAAACCTCCGATGGATGCAGGACCTGGCGATGGATCACTTGATGCAGTCACCTGACGCATCAGGTGATCGTAAGTATCGCGGTGACGCGGGCACCCGGCCGGTATCAGCGGATGCGTCAGGAGACTTCATCCCTGATTACCGGCAGCTGCTGCAGCGATCGGACGGGATCAGACTCCCGCCCCATCGCTCAAGGTGCTGCCGGTAATCAGCACATAAGTGAGTATTATTTTTTTTTTTTGCACCGATGCATCATCTGATTGTATAAACGGCTTTTATACAATCAGCTGATGTGTGATGGGATTCAGGCACTTGATCCTGACACATCATCTGATCGCTTTGCCTTCCAGCAAACCGATCAGATGATATTGGATCCGGATTGGACGGCGCGGGACCCTGACCCAGGATTACTGCGGAGGGGGGGTTCTTTATTTCAATAAAGATGGAGTCACTAACTGTGTTGTGTTTTATTTCTAATAAAAATATTTTTCTGTGTGTTGTGTTTTTTTTTATCTTTACTAGAAATTCATGGTGGCCATGTCTAATATTGGCGTGACACCATGAATTTCGGGCTTAGGGCCAGCTATACAGCTAGCCCTAACCCCATTATTACCCAGCGAGCCACCCGGCATCAGGGCAGCTGGAAGAGTTGGATACAGCACCAGAAGATGGCGTTTCTATGAAAGCGCCATTTTCTGGGGTGGCTGCGGGACTGCAATTCACAGCGGGGGTGCCCAGAAAGCATGGGCACCCTGCACTGTGGATTCCAATCCCCAGCTGCCTAGTTGTACCCGGCTGGACTCAAAAATTGGGCGAAGCTCGCGGCATTTTTTTTTAAAATTATTTCATGAAATTCATGAAATAATTTTAAAAAAAAGGGCTTCCCTATATTTTTGGTTCCCAGCCGGGTACAAATAGGCAGCTGGGGGTTGGGGGCAGCCCGTACCTGCCTGCTGTACCCGGCTAGCATACAAAAATATGGCGAAGCCCACATCATTTTTTTTGTTTGGGGGGGCAAAGAAATCCTGCATACAGTCCTGGAAGGAGGATGCTGAGCCTTGTAGTTCGACAGCTGCTGTCTGCTCTCCTGCATACACTATTGGATGGAGGATGCTGAGCCTTGTATGTCTGCTCCCCCTGACTCTCCCTCAAGCATACAGTCCTGGATGGAACATGCTGAGCCTTGTAGCTCTGCAGCTGCTGTCTGCTCTCCTGCATACACTATTGGATGGAGTATGCTGAGCCTTCTAGTTCTGCAGCTGTCTGCTTTTCTGCATACACTAGTGGAGAATGAAGAACACATTGAAGAAGGAAATGACATCAGACCTTTTTTTTTTGTTCACTGATAAAAAACGCATAAAGACGCAGTGAGCAAAAACGCATCAAAACGCAGCAAAAAAACGCACCAAATTGTGGCAAAACGCGTGCGTTTTTTTTACGCGGGTGCGGTTTTGTGCAGTTTTTGCTGCAAAAAACGCACAAAAACGCAGCGTCAAAAAAATGTAGTGTGTGAACCTAGCCTTATACAATAGTTAATCATACTTGACTTTTCAAATCTATTTGGATTGCAAGGCTCTACATTGATTTACCATTAAGTTCTGGGCGATCCAGAATCTACCTGGTACACATTGCTAGTTGTCTACACTTTTTTCAAGGATTCTTTTTAAGGAAGCGCGGTCAGACTCAAGGGGATCCCCACTACTGGCATAGGGAACAGTACTCTACCTAGTACAGAAGCGACTCTAAGTGCTTCAAGCCACAGGGACCCACACTACAAAGCGCAGGGAGGAAGGGCCTGCAGACTACCGGATTGGTTCTGACATCCCGCGGATTTGGGATCGACATGAACCCATCACGGCAGTCACCAGTGTGACTGGGGTAGCAGCTGACATTGTGAGTAAACTACACCCTTAGGCGCCAACGGCCATTATTACCCTCATCATCCACCCGGGGCCCGCTCCGCCTGTGGGGAGTGATACCATCCCAGCTGCCTTAACAACTGCCCCAGAGAGCTACTACTGGCCGCCTACAACAGGTAGCGTCACGACAAACTCTCTCCAAATACCCCGCTTCCTTACCGTTTAACTGTACACCTCGGTGCAACGGAACCGGGCAAGCTCACCACGTAACAACGCCTGACCTGACCCCAAATGGCCCAGCGACGAGTAGGCTGACCGTCTGCCCCGTGGAACGCTACAGAAAAACTCCAGTAAATTTATCTTAGGCTCAGAAGTTTTACATGTAGTAAAACTTCTGTAGCAGTGGATGACACATTTGGTTGTTGCCACTTGATGTCTGCCATCTCTAAGGACAAGGACTGTAATTGAGCTGCCAGGGTGTTGACAGCATTTATGATGGCTTCTCAGCACACAAAAGTGGAGTGGGTTGGCAATCAAGTTATGTTTGTATAACAACTGCTAAGAAATCAACACACTAAAAACTGCAAATGACCATGCCTGTACAGACTAGAGATCCAACACCACAGTCCCTAGTGGTTCCTACAGGAGTTTGAATAGCTACAGACTAAACAATGGCAACTCGGGCCTATACCACACATAGGGTATCCCTTTACTTAAGGCTTCTGCCACACTCACGTGAAATTCACGCACGTGCCGAGAGACACGTATTTTCCTTGCGTGTTGCGTGCAGGTAAGTACGTGTCTCTGGTACGTGCGTGACACGTGTGTTCTACGTGTGCTATCCGCGATAGCACACGTAGAATCGGTAATTATTATACTCACCTGGTCCTTCCTGATGTCCGCGCTGCTGTCCGTGGTGCTGATCCTCGGTCTCCAGCCCTCCCGTCTCCCCGCTGCTGCTGCTGCCAGGCAGTGAAGTGAATATTCAATGAGAATAATGAGCGGCGGTCGGCAGCAAGAGGCAGCAGCGGCAGAGACAGGAGGGCAGGAGAAGGTGAGTTAATGTTTTGTTTTTTTTTCACTGACATGTGTGTTTTCTCCGGCGCGTGTCACACGGGACCGCATCCACACTACACCCGTGTGGTACGGGTGCGGGCCGTGTGACACCCGTGCTGCCGGAGAAAACACTGACATGTCAGCGCTTTGAAAATCGCACACACGTACAAACGCACACGGACACACGTTCCGTGTGGTTTTACGTGTGTGTGCCTGCTACCATAGGGTAGCATTGCTGAACATGTCTCCGTGCCGCCGGTACGTGTAAAAAATGCCAAACACGTACCGGAGGAACGGATGTGTGGCGCTAGCCTAAGAGAAATTGCAGAAAACATTGTATGGTCCATTTTTTTCTATTACCCTTGTGAAAATGAAAGATTTGTGGTTAAAGCAACATTTTTGTGGGAAAAATAATAATAATAATTAATAATTAATAATTTTATTCATTTATATAGCGCTATTAATTCCATAGCACTTTACATACATACAAATGTATATTAATTTTCACGGCTCAACGTTATAAAATTCTGTGATGAATCTATGGGTCCAAGGTGCTCACCACACACATATATACATTTCTTCAGGGGTGTACTTTCCAAAACAGGGTAAGTTTTGGGGGGTTTCCACTGTTTAGGCACATCACGGGCTCTACAAACGCGACATGGCATCTGCTATCTGCTACAGCCAAAATGGCGCTCCAAAATTCAAATAGCGCTCCTTGTATTCTGAGCCCTGCCATGTGGCTAAACAATAGTATTCCCCCACATATGGAGTATCAGAGTATTCAAGAGAAATTGCACAAGAAACTGTATTGTCCATTATCTCCTATTAGGCTGTGTCGGCACGTTACAATTTTTTATGCGTTTGTGCAACGTTTTAAACTGCAGTGTAAATGCATGCGTTGTGTGTCCCCACCAAAGTCTATGACAATTAAGCAAATTCCATGTGCACGTTGCGTTTTGAAACACAGCGTTTTGGATGCCAAATTTTTTACAAAATCGATGCATTCTAAAAGCAGCATGTCACTTCTTTTGTGCGTTTTGGATGCTTTTCCTTGTCTGTCTATGGTAGAGCAAGCATCCAGAACACATCCATTCTGCATTCAAAATGCATTCAAAATGCATCCAAAACACAGCGTTTTGGCTGCGTTTTGAAATGCACATGCAGTGACAAAACGCTGCAGAATATTTGTCAAGGCAGAACGCAACGTGCACACATATCCTTACATAAGCAATAGTTTAGTGGGAAAAAAGCAACATTCTTATTTTTTCCTTCCACATATTGTTTAAGTTCATGTGAAGCACCTAAAGGATTAACCCCTTTACGACCAAGGACGTAGCTGTATGATCTTGGTCTCTTCCCTCCGGTTACCATGGGTTCCGGCAGCAAGCCCGCTGTAATCCCCACACATCTCTGCTGATATGATCATCAGATATATGTGGCTAACAGATGCAGGTGGATTGGCGATCCACCCACACCTGTTAACCCCTTAGATTGCTCTGTCAAATACCAACAGCACGATTTAAATGGCCGTTCCCCTCCGTCATCAGTGGCCCCGTGACACAATCACGGGGCGCCTTGGTGTTGCTATGGTAACGTACGGTCAGCTGATGACCCCTGATGCTACCATGACACACTTCCTATGAGAGCCAATCAAAAAAGTCCATGGAGCCTCTGTTAGGAGTCTCAACATGGAAAATAGCCAGATATCTTTCCGGGAAGGACCTAGCCAAGGCGTGGCTCTTTTTAGGAGACCACCATAACCACCATATTAAGTGGCCCTTTTAGAAAATATCCAACTCTTGATGAGTTTAAAGATATGACAAGGGAAATACCAAGGCCAGGTATCCATCCACAGACAGCTGTTTCGGGGTATTGCCCCTCATCAGTGTGGACTAGGATTCTGGCCAGGTGGGAGCAATGCCTAGTAGATCAACAAGACAAAACAATCCCTGATCTCAGGGAGACCAGCCAGAGAAAACACTGCCGGCAGCCAACAAAGGCGCTCAACACAGTGAAATCCTAGGTGCATTGCCCCCTAGGAAGTATGCAAATCAAAAAAGTCCATGGAGCCTCTGTTAGGAGTCTCAACACAGAAAATAGCCAGATATCCTTCCGGGAAGGACCTAGACAAGAAGTGGCTCTTTTTAGGATACCACCATAACCACCATATTAAGTGGCCCTGATGAGGGACAATACCCTGAAACAGCTGTCTGTGGATGGATACCTGGCCTGGTATTTCCCTTGTCATATCTTTAAACTCGCTGGCACTCACAGGAAAGCAGCATTTCTGCTGATCTGAGCGATGCTGCTCTGATAAGCAGAAATGTATAGGCGATCAGACTGTGCAGGCATAAAGTCCCCTAGGGGGACTAGTAAAATAAATAAAAAACATAAAAAAAACTGTTTTAAAAACTATGAAAAAAAAACAAAAAACTAAAGTTCAAATCACGCGCCTTCTACCCCATTTAAAATAAAACAGTTAAGAATAAATATATACACATAATTGGTTTCACCGCGTTTAGAAATACCTGATCTATGAAAATATACAGTCAAATAATCTGATTAGTACACAGCGTGGCGAGAAAAAAATTCCAAACACCAAAATTATATTTTTTGGCCACTGGAAATTTTTTAAAAAAAATTAATAACAAGAGATCAAAACATAGCATCTGCACAAAAATAGTCTAATTAAAAACATCTGCTCGAGAGACACAAAAAAATAAGCCATTACTTAGCATCTGATCCCAAAAAATGAGAACGCTATGGGTCTCGGAAAATGGTGACAAAAGCGCTACTCTTTTGTGGGCAAACGTCTGAATTTTTTCACCCATAAGATAAAAGAAAAAGTAGACATGTTTTTTATCTACATACCTGTACCGATGTGAGTCATCAAACTGAAAAATCAGTTTTACTATAAAGTGAACACTGTGAATAAAAGACCCCAAAAATATCTGCACTTTTTTTGCAATTTCATTGTACTTGGAATTTTTCCCCCGTTTTCCAGTACAATATATGGTGAAAATAATGATTTCATTCAAAAGTACAACTCGTCTTGCAAAAAATAAGATGGAAAATCTAGGTTAAAAGGGGTTAATAGACTTCTTGAATGTAGTTTTTAGTAGAGATGAGTGAACCCGATGTTCGGGGGTTCATACTGAACACAGGCTTTACCAAAAAAAACAAGACAGTTTGGGTTCGGAGTTCAGGTACTTTACATATGCAAACCACTCGTGCCAGCATCGCTGTGCTCAAGTATGCTCGGTGCTCAGCCCAATGAGAGCCGCTTGAAATATTTACATGGCTCACACTGATGCTAACAACATCGTGATCGGATGTAGTGTGCACACAAAAAAATTGAAAAAAGCCGCCCACCCACTCTGGATGTGATTTGCTTATTGCTGGCTGCATGTGGGTGGAGACCCAAACTACCCAATTAGTGACTTCCATTGGGATTCATGTCAAGTCTGGGTCCAAACCGAACTTTATCTAAATTCCGGCAGAACCTGCTGAACCGAACTTCCACGGGTCCACTAATCTCTAGTTTTCAGCACTTTGAAGGGTGCAGTTTTGAAATTGTGTCACTTTTTGGTATTTTCTGTCACATAGGCCCCTTCAGATATGATGTGGTCCCTAAAAAAATGTTTTTTGTAAATTTGGTTGGAAACATGAGAAATTACTGTTAAACTTTTAACCATTCTAACGTTTTAACAAAAAAATGTTTTCAATGTAAAGTAGACATGTGGCAAATGTTTATTAATGGTGTAGTGTGATTTAACTATCTAGTTTAATGACATAGAAATTCAAAATTAAAAAATTGCAATATTTTTACATTTTTTTGTCAAATTTTTCTTATTTTCAGAAATTAATGCAAGTCATTTCGACCAAAATTTAACACTATAATAAAGTACGATGTGTCCTGAAAAAACAATATCAAAATCATTGGGAAATATTGACGCCTTCCAGAGTTATTATTATGTCGCGGGCGGCGGGGAGCTGCGCTCGCTAACGCTCGGGTCCGGCGCTGCTGCTGCTGCTCGGTGGCTCGAGCGGTGGGCCGGATCCGGGGCCTCGAGCGGCGCTCCTCGCCCGTGAGTGAAAGAGGTCGCTTGGTTTGGGGATTTAGTCCGTGACGCCACCCACGGTTTCTGGTGAGGTTGGGGGCACCACCGCTGCTCTGGACGGGGATCCCTTCTTGGTTGTATTGCGCACTGTGGACAAAGGAACATCAAGATCTCTGGAGATGGACTTGTAACTTTGAGATTGTTGATATTTTTCAACAATATTGGTTCTCAAGTCCTCAGACAGTTCTCTTCTCCTCTTTCTGTTTTTCATGCTTAGTGTGGCACACACAGACACACAATGCAAAGACTGAGTCAGCGTCTCCCCTGTTTTCTGGTTTCAGGTGTGATTTTCATATTGTCCATACCTGTTACTTTCCACAGGTAATTTTCAACCAGCATCACATGCTTGAAACAATGTTGTTTACACACATTTTTGAAAAGGTGCCAACAATTTTTTTCCTGACCATTTTTGGAGTATTGTGTGAAATTTCCCCACTTTGTTTTTTATTTTTTCTTTTCTTATTTCCAATACATACAAAGGAAATAATCATGTGTATGGCAAAACATGTGTAATTTCAAGAATTTTCTTGGAGAAAATTTAATGGAATAAATTCAGGGTGTCAACACTTTCAGCCATGACTGTCCTATGATTGCTCCAGAATGTGGTTAGATTTGATGCAGTTGTATAAAGTATAGAGATAGTCTCCTGGCATAATATTATTGTGATTAGTCATGGGCAAACCTAAACTGTGAAGTTCGGGGTCTGTACCAGCTATAATGTCATAATGATTATGATTATGGGATACTGGGCCTCCTAAGCTGTCCCTCAAGCTAGGGGCCCTATGCTATCCCTAACCTCAGGGATACTCCTGATGGTGGAAATGCCCGAGTCTTCTTCCTGTCCCTGCTCCCAACCAGTCCTGATCTGATTCCCCCTCCCCCCAGGGAGGGACGGGACAGAAGTGAGAAGAAACCCACAGATAAAAGCAGATAATGGAAAAATCAAAACTCTGTCACACAGCATGCAAAAACAACTGTTAAGACAACAAGAGATTTAGGAGAAAAAACCAGAGCAGGAAGGAAGCTACAAAACAACAGGGGTAAACTACACAACTGCACTAATCAGTAAGCACAACTTTCACCAGAAAGTCTGGGACACCACATCTCATAGACCAACAAACACAAATTATAGCTGGCTTTGGAGGAAGGATTCAACCAGCATAAATAGGGGGGGGGGAGCTGTTATGATATGCTTCACCACAACACATGATCAAAGGAGCAAGCAGGCAAGTAGAGATTAAATCTTGCTAGCCTTCCTATAAATCATCACACAGCAGGTCGAAGCCCAAGTCTGCCTGCATTGATCCCAGATACCAGAGAAACCATTGGGTGGAGTGTCAGAATCTGCAATCTGAACAGAGCCCAACACCGTCATGACAGTCAGCAAAGTTTGTGCAAAACTCTGTGTGATATGCCGTGAGTCTTTTACCAGTGTGCGCACTCGATGGGCATAGCATAGGCCTCAGTAGCCAGAGCGTGGTATCCGCGCTGCCCAAGTAGCAGAGGCTAGTTAAGTTGTTAGTGTAGTGTAGTTGTGAATATATTTTGCTTAAAAACTTAACTGTTGTGCATAGAATTGTAATAACTAAGGCAATGTGTTGTTAGAGCGGCCCAGCTAGAAATTGCAATGCTTGCTAAACTGTACCAGTTCCACATTATATCCCCACGTTGACTTGGATATATGTACAATTGAAAATAGAAGTTTACAAATTTGGCGCCCCTGAGGCTTCAGTCACCACAGAGTACTGCACCTGATTTAAGGTGTAGTGCTTAACCCGGATCCGGAGGAGGTCGGTATCGGTTTCACCACTTACACACTCAAGTACACAACCAGGTTGCCCTCCCCTATGGGGACCAGGCTAGGGTAGGGTCTAAAGGTAGCCTCCAAACATGGGGGGCACCACCCACTAGTGACAGGGAGCCGAGGGAGGAGCAGCCACCAGGGGGAGTCAGGAGCCAACACAACAGATAGGTTTTCTCCAGCAGGAGAGGAAAGAAGCAGACGTGTCTGACTGGTGCTCCGGTGGAACACAGGAGTTGTTCTTGCGGTTGCCGAGGTGTGAGCTTAGTCGCTCACTCGGAACCTGCGCCACGCAGGGTGCAGGACTCTAGGGAAGATTACACTTCAAGTTGGTTTTCCAGAATCTGCCAGGAGGGGGAGGTTTCAAGCTTCCCTGGCCACAAAGAGCCTGAAAGCACAGTGCCAGATAGGATCCGGGATCTTGGACAGCACCAGGCCCCATTGCGGAGCCGTGGTACCTGCAAATAGGGACAAGAGTACTACTCGAGACGGACTGGGGTCCCCAAGAAGCTTTAAGCAATGGGGATCCAACACACAGAGCGCTAGGAGGAAGGGGCCCACCGAGCATCACACTGGACTGACCTCCAAAGGAATTTGGGTTCGACGGAGCCCATCACAGCGAGTGACCAGTACTACCCAGGCGAGCGGCAGAAAGAGTGAGTAAAGACACCTTGAACCACAGCATCTGACTCGGACTCTTATTACCGGTGCCTCAGCGCTAAGGGCCATCACCATCACTACTCCCCTTATCATCCTCCCCGGGGCCCACTTCACCTGTGGGGAGCGACACCATCTCTGCTGCTACTACCATCCACCCCGGAGGACAGCGATAGCAGCGGCGTCTAATCTCTGGCCACGTACCACAGGTGGCGTCACGACAACTTATCCTACTACTGCCCCCATCATCCTCCCTCCTTATTGGTGTACACCTCCGGGCACGAAGACGGACAGGCCACCGCGACATCCCAGACCATCACACCGGCCCGGTGACGAGTAACTCAGGTACGAGAGCCCGTGCCTGATTCCCCCTGCCCCCTGGATGCTACACATACACTATTTAAAAAGACATACTGTATATGCATGTTTTTCTCACTATCTGACATGAAATCAGAATAAATCTTTCCCGTTTTAGGTCAATTAAGATTACCAAAATTATTTATATTTGCCAAAAGCCAGGATAATGAGAGAGAGAGAATGTTTTAAGGTATTTGTATTACTTTCTTCAAAGTCAAAAGTTTACATACACTAAAGGGGGCTTTACACGCAGCGACATCGCTAACGATGTCGCTGGTGAAAGCACCTACCCCCATCGGTTGTACGTCACGGGCAAATCGCTGCACATGGCGCACAATATCATTAGGAGCCGTCACACGGACTTACCTGTCTAGCGAGGATGCTGTGGCCGGCGAACCGCCTCCTTTCTAAGGGTGCGATTCGTTCGGCGTCACAGCGGCGTCACTAAGCGTCCGCCCAATAGAAGCGGAGGGGCGGAGGTGAGCAGCCATAACATCCCGCCCACCTCCTTCCTTCCTCATTGCTGGCGGCCGCAGTTAAGCTGTAGTTCGTCGTTCCCGAGGTGTCACACATAGCGATGTGTGCTGCCTCGGGAACGACGAACAACCTGCGTCCTCAACAATCAACGATTTTTTGAAAATGAACGACGTGTCAACGATGGACGATATGGTGAGTATTTTCCATCGTTAATGGCCGCTTGTTGGTGTCACACGCAAGGACATCACTAACGATGCCGGATGTGCGTCATGGAATCAGTGACCCCAGTGATATATTGTGAGATATGTCGCTGCGTGTAACGGGGCCTTAAGAGTAGAAACAAGGAAGTGAAGGAATGGTATCTTTAAAGGAGGTGTTATGCTGCAGTTTTTTCAGTGTTTTTAATAAGCCTGGAATAAACTTTTTTTTTTTAATTTTATTCATCACTCCTTGGAAGATGCTGTTCCTTCACTTCCTTGTTTCTATTTTACTGCTGGACACCTTACCAGAGGGTCTGGCACTCAATTGCTACATCATGGACTCAAACTGCCATACACAGCGAGGTGAGCTTCTTACTTTTTTTTAATTTCTTAATACACTAAGGCTATGGGCACACGCTGCTTTTTTTTACCGCGTTTTTGCGGTGCGTTTTTGTGCGTTTTTTGCTCAAAACTGTATGACTTTGCTTCCCCAGCAAAGCCTATGAGATTTCATTTTTGTTGTCCGCACAGTGTAGTTTTGTTTGGCTGCATTTTTGAGCTAAAAAAAATGGTCATGTCAATTCTTTCCTGCGTTTTTCTGCATTTTTCAACCCATGCAATGCATTGGAAAAACGCAGCCAAAAACGCACAAAAACACGGTTAAAACGCATGCATTTTTACTGCTGCATTTTTGCCGCGTGTGCGTTTTTGTGCAGTTTTTGCGGCACAAAAACTCAGCGTCAAAAAAATGCAGTGTGCGCACACAGCCTAAAGGCCACTTTACACGCAACGACATCGCTAACACGATGTCGTTGGGGGTCACGGAATTCGTGACGCACATCCGGCCTCGTTAGCGACGTCATTGCATGTGACACGTACGATCGACCGCTAACAAGCAAAAATACTCACCTTATCGTTGCTCGTTGACACGCTGTCCAGTTCCCAAATATCGTTGCTGCTACAGGTACGATGTTGTTTGTCGTTCCTGCGACAGCACACATCGCTATATGTGACACTGCAGGAACGAGAAACCTCACCTTACCTGCGGCCGCCAGCAATGAGGAAGGAAGGAGGTGGGTGGGATATTACGTCCCGCTCATTTCCGCTCCTACGCTTCTATTGGGCGACCGCTTAGTGACGGCGCTGTGACGCCGAACGAACCGCCCCCTTAGAAAGGAGGCGGTTCGCCGGTCACAGCGACGTCGCTAGGCAGGTAAGTAGTATGACGGGTCCGAGCGATGTTGTGCACCATGGGCAGCGATTTGCCCGTGACGCACAACCGATGGGGGCGGGTACGCACGCTAGCGATCTCGCTAGTGAGATTGCAGCGTGTAAAGTGGCCTTAAGAGTACTATGCCTTTAAACAATATGGGACAGTCCATATGGTGTCATGTCTTTGGAAGCTCCTGAACCCAAGAACAAAAGCAAAAGACCTTGTGAAGATGTTGGCAGAAGCTGGCAAGATTGTGTCATTATCCACAGTGAAACAGGTACTGTATCAACATGGGTTGAAAGGCCACTCTGCCAGGAAAAAGCCATTACTCCAAAAGAAACATAAAAAAGCTAGATTAATGTTTACAAGTGCACACAGGAACAAAGAGCTTAATTTTTGGAGACATGTCCTGTGGTCTGATTAAACTAAAATTGAACTGTTTGGCCATAATGACAATTGTTATGTTTGGAGGAAAAAGGGAGAAGCTGTGTATAAGTTAATAAGTTTAAGAACACCGTCCCAACTGTGAAACACAGGGGTGGCAGCATCATGTAGTGGGGTTGTTTTGCTGCAGGAGGGACTGGTAAATACTTCACAAAATAGATGGCATCATGAGGTAATAAGATTATGTGGCAATAGGGAAGCAACATCTCAAGACATCAGCTAGGAACTTAATACTTGGGCGAAAATGGACTTTCCAAATGGACAATGACACAAAGCATACTGCCAAACTGGTTACAAAGTGCCGTAAAGATAACAAAGTCAATGTTTTGAAGTGGCCATCACAAAACCCTGATCTCAATCCTACTGAAAACTTATCGGCAAAGCTGAAAAGTCCGGTGCGAGCAAGGCAACCTACAAACATGGCTCAGTTACATCAATTCTGTGAGAAGGAATGGGCCCAAATTCCTACCAACTATTGTGAGAAGTTTGTGGAAGGATAACCAAAATGTTTGACCCAAGTCATATGTGCCGCCCCGTGGAAGCAGCTGAGCTGCTCGGATCCGGGTTCGCTGTGGCTCGAGGGTCTCCGAACCCGGGGGTCGTGTGGCCACTTGAGTGAAGGGGGGTTATTTACAGGAGAGTTATAGTTCGTGACGCCACCCGTGGTGTGCGGCAATTGGGAGTACCGCCGCTGCCGTTGGGAGTACCTGGGGTGATGAAGCGGGGCAGCAAGGTGTTGTAACCCTCCATGGGTAGAGGGGATGCCCTGAGACCCCTGGTGAAGGGGTGCCGTGGGATGCAGGGGTCACTCTCGTACTCACTGAGTTCATAAGCAGACACTGACAACCGGGTAAACCAAGTCTCTGGGTACCGCTGCCGCTTAGGGGAGCTCGTCCGGGTCCCGTCCCCAAGTGGTGCTGCCTGGTGATCCGTGACCTGCCTCCTGGCACTTAGTTTGACTTCAACTTGATGGCCCGGTAGCATGGAACTAGCCGGACCCTGCTACCCACTATGGCTAAGTATGGGAGCTTGCACTCAGGGTTCACGCTTGGGATTTTCTGGACCGTTTTGGGTTGGAAAGTCCTATCCCCCTCGTTGCACTAGTGCCCCGATTCTGGAGCGGATGGGAACGGATCATAAATTCTCCTTTTTACTCAGGTGAATTGTCGGGTTGCCTGAAGCTACTCCCTGACCTAGGGTCCGTGTACCCCGTCGTGCCATCGGTCCCGGACCAGTGATAGTGCTAGGCTGCCCGCCGTCGTCCCCAACAGGTCCGAGCACCTCGCCACAATTCCTTGTGACTGGAGGTCTGACTCCTCTAGGCCCAGACCACCATCTGCAACCTAGGCAGTTACTTCAGGAGTCACCACTCCCGACTTCCTCTGAGCTCCTGTCAGCTCGAGGGCTGCTTCCCAACCTCTCTCCTTCACCTCTCAGGCTCAACTCTACACTGACTCACTACACTCCTCACCTCCCCTCCCTGACCCCCCAGGTGGGCGACTCTGTTCCACTCAAGCAGTCCACTGATGTGTCTGGTGGTTGTGGTGCAGGGTGTCTCTAGGATTTGATTTGCTATTGGAGGCAATACCACTTAAGTAGGGACCCAGAACCAAGAGGGAGGCAGAATACTGCACGGGAGGGCAGCTTGTGCAGTGCCCTGTGACGACCTGATAGTCAAGGGGCGTCACACATACAGTTTAAGGGCAATGTTACCAAATACCAATGAAATGTATGTAAACTTTTGACTTTGCAGAAAATAATAAAAATGCCTTAAAACGTTCTCTTTCTCTCGCTCTCATTATTCTGGCATTTGTCAAATATACTGTATATACTCGAGTATAAGCCGAGTTTTTCAGCCCATTTTTTAAGCTGAAAATGCCCCCCTCAGATTATACTCGGGTCAGGGTCCCACAAAAAAAATTATTCTCATATTCTCACCTCTCCTCTGTTCTCATGGTGTCTCAGCTGCTCCTTGTAGACCCCTCCGTGATAGTGTCCAATGCACTGGGCTGCTGTCATGTCTTTACTGCAATTGAATGTGGCGGTGCAATAAAGCAATCAACTGCTGTAAAGCGCTAGTGGCAGCAGTGGCCCTGTGTATTGGACACTATCACAGAGAGGTCTATGCCTCCGGTCTGCAAGAGGCACCCCTTGATGATCGCGTCCAGTGCACGGAGCCACCGCTACAGGATGCCATTGTGGCTTTACAGCAGTTGAATGATTTACGGCGGCAGCGGTGCGCAAAGCATTCAACTGCTGTAAAGCACTGACAGCAGCGGTGGCTCCGTGCACGGGACTTGATCATCAAGGGGAGCCTCTTGCAGACAGCAGGCATAGACCCTCCGTGATAGCGTCCTGTACACGGGGCCACCGCTGCAGTCAGGGCTTTACAGCAGTTGAATGCTTTGTTGCACCGCCGCCGCTTTAAAGCATTCAACTGCAGTAAAGACATGACGGCAGACAGCAGCCCCGTGCATTGGATGCGATCACGGAGGGGTCTACAATGGGCAGTTGAGGTCACCGCGAGAACGGAGGAGAGGTGAGAATATTTTTTTTCCATAATAGAGGACAATAAGGGGACCAATAGGAGGACATTACTACAGGGGACATTACTAGAGGGCCCAAGGAAGGGGCACAAGGATGGGCATATTACAATAAGGGGAGGGGGGAGAAGGATGGGGCACATTACTACAAGGGGGGACAAGGACAGGGCACATAACTACCAGGAGGGACAAGGATGGGCACATTACTACAAGGGGGACAAGGATGAGCACATTACATTTTATTGGGATCTATTTTTATTTTTGAAACTTCCCAGTAGCTGCTGCATTTCCCTCCCTGGGCTTATACTTCAGTCAATACGGTTTCCCAGTTTCTTGTTGTAGAATTAGGGGCCTCAGCCTATACTCGGGTCGGCTTATACTCGAGTATATACGGTACATAATATTAGTTCCTAATTGACCTAAAACGGGAAACGTTTATTCTGACTTCATGTCAGATAGCGAGAAAAACAGGTAGGGGTGTCTTTTTAGATAGTGTATGTAAACTTCTGTTTCAACTGTACTAGCCTTATAGGCTATAGGTTCATATTCTATAGGTTTAGAATTGAGTGAAGAAATGAAAGGAGAAACATTTCCCTGTAAACTACGGGATTACATACCTGGAAAAATTGAAATTTGCTTGTATTCTTTTGCATCCATTGTTTTGTGTTATTCTGTAGTAACACAAAATTAGTAATCTTGCAATTTTCACACTGGCCACTTGGGCTGTTTTAGACTCATAATTCCTGTTCTTTAAGGAAGATTTTTTTAGCAAAGGTTTTTATTATCAGAGGCAGGATTACAATAACATGTGACACCTCTATACACAGCAGAGCGTGGTATACAGAGAGCACGAAATACAGCACGGTGCGGTATACAGCGGAGTGCGGTATACGGAGTAGTACAGAATACAGCAGGGCAGGGTTTACAATGGCACACGGAATACAGCGGCGCGCGGTATACAGCAGGGTGCAAAATACAGTGGCGCACGGAATACAGCAGAGCACAGTATACAGTGAAGCGCGGAATACAGCGAAGCGCGGTATACGGAGGAGCGCGGAATACAGCAGAGTGTAGTATACAGCGGCGCAAGGAATACAGCAGAGCACAGTATAGAGCAAAGCGCGGAATACAGTGGAGCACGGTATACGGAGGAGCACAGAATACAGCAGAGCGTGGTATACAGCGGCGCATGGAATACGGAGGAGCACAGAATAAAGCAGAGCACGGTATACAGTGATGCACAGAATACAGCGGAGTGCGGTATACGGAGGAGCACGGAATACAGCACAGCACAGTATACAGCGGAGCATGGCATACGGAGGAGCAAGGAATACAGCAGGGCACAGAATACAGCAGCGCACGGAATACAGCAGAGCACAGTATACAGCGATGCACGGAATACAGTGGAGCACGGTATACGGAGGAGCACGGAATACAGCAGAGCGTGGTATACAGTAGCACATGGAATCCAGTGGAGCGCGGTATACGGAGGAGCACGGAATACAGCAGAACGCGGTATACAGCAGTGGGCAGAATACAACGGCGCGGAATACAACAGAGCGCAGTATACAGAGGAGCACAGAACACAGCAGAGCGCGGTATACAGTGGTGCACGGAATACGGAGGAGTACGAAATACATCAGAGCGCGGTATACAGTGGCACATGGAATGCGATCGTGTGTGTGGCAGAGCATTGCAGGTGGGCGTGCGTGCAGCAGAGCATTGCTGGCACGGGGCGTGCAGAGCGCTGTGTGGGGAGCACTATGCAGCTGTCCTCGGTGACACTCTTGAGATTAGGATCACATTGCGGCCACCAACAAAATGGTTCTGCACTGTGTCCCTAAACTTCATTCTCTCTTATCCTTTTCGAAACACCCAGATTGGGAGGGGAAGCTGTTACATCACACACAGGAGAGCAGATTCTGCCCACTTTACTGCAGCTGTAATGTGAACTAGTTCTACAATAGGATTTCTGTAGGATTTCAGCAGCTGCTCCCGCTAGTGTTTAAGAGTGGAAAATATTAAACTTTAAAAAATATATATATTTTGCTCAATTAAAAACAAATAATATTTAAACAAAACATTTAAAACATTAATACTTTACATTTTTTCATTTATTGATTTTTATTTTTTTTTACGACACTTTCCCTTTAAAATACGTGTAACACAAAAACCTGATGTTAGGTCATTTTCTGACAATACATTCCCTTTAAGACATCCCAAACAAATTGATTGGGATATGAAATGATCTGCTTGATATTTAGCGAAAAGCTGAATCATTCATTTAAGAAAATCAAACATAATCTGTTAATCGTCATCATTTAGTATTACTCACGTCAAGAGTTGAATATACACTCAGTAACCTTGAACTCGATGATACTAAACAGTTACTTTTTATACTAATTAAAATATTCAACCTGATTCTCATGGCATCATGGCCTGCAGTAAAACATAGACTTTAAGCTAAAACCAATAATGTCATAAATCCTAGAACAAACCTCACTGAAGGACAGTAAAACATCAAAGTTTTGTAAACATAAGATGAAAAGTCAGTGAACCATCTTACAAGGTTCTTGACAGGTATTCTGGTTTCAGCAAATAACTTATTTGTACAAGAAAAAATAAATGTAAGAATTAAACTTTAGTGACTGGAGCTGTGATAGATGTTAACATACAAAGACCAATATTAACAATAATACCACTGTACACCTGTACCGCCCCCGTGCCAGGAGCCAGGCTGCTCGGATCCGGATCCGCGGTGGCTCGAGGGTTCTCCGGACCCGGGGGTCGTGCGGCCACTCGAATAAAGGGGGGATATTTACAGGGGATGGTATGGAAAGTTCATGACGCCACCCGTGGTGCATGGTAAGGTGGAGTACCACTGCTGCGGTTGGAAGTACCCCGTGATGATGGTGTAGACAGCCAGATGTTTAACCCCTCCATGGGTAGGGGGGAATGCCCCTGGATTCTGTGATAAGGACAGGGTTGTGCCGTTGGGACGCTAAGGGTCACTTGTGTACTCACTCAATCCAATAACGCTGACACCGATAACTGTGGTAGACCAAAGTTCTTGACACCGCTGCCACTGGGAGGGAGCACGCCTGTATCCCGTGTCCGTTGGTGTTACCTGTTAGTCTGTGACCTTTGCCTTGGCACCTTGTCTTCTAGTTGGTTCCTTTAGTGTAAAACTAATCAGGTCCTGCTCTCCAGTATGGCTAACGGAGTGAGCTTGCTCTTAGGGTTCACGCTTGGGATTTTCTGGACCGTATGTGTGGAAAGTCCAATCCCCTCGTTGCACTAGTACCCCGATTTTGGAGCGGGTGGAGAACGGATCTTGAAGGCTCCATCCTCGTCGAGTGAATTTCCAGGACGCCTGAAGCTACTTCCTGACCTAGGGTCCATGTACCCCATCGTGCCCTGGGCCCTGCCCGGTGATGGCACAAGGCCGCTGGCTGTCCTCCTCGACAGTCCGTGCCCCTTGTCACGATCACCTGTGACCGGGGTCCAGCTCCTATCAGGCCCAGACAAACGTCTGCCACCTAGTAGTTTCAAGGAGCCCAGCTTCTGACCTCTCCTCTTGAGAGTCACTGCTTAACTGACTGTCTCCTGACACTCCTGACCCCCCTTAACCAACCCCCCAAGTGGGCAACCATATTCCACTCAGGTCGTCCACTGGTGTGTCTGGTAGGTATGGTGCAGAGTGTTCCTAGGATTTTGATTAGCTTGTTCTTGGCAACACCAATGGTCAGGGACCCTTAACCAAGGAGGAGGTGGATATTGCACAGAAGGGCAGATTGCACAATACCCTGTGACGACCTGATAGGCCAGGGCGTCACACACCTACCAAAACATAATGACTGAATTGCACCAAATAAAGAAAGGGAATAATAAAAACGCACATTATTAAAAAATAAATATTACCCCATTCAGAGACCAGTGGTATATACCTGTTCTGCAGTTCATGTAAAATATCTATATATATAATTGCCTTATTCTGTCTGTCTGTCTGCCTGTCTGTCTGTCTGTCTGTCTTGCTCCAAAATTGTGTCCTTACGGTGACACAAAGCTGATTGGCCGCTGGGCTCGCCATGGCCCCGCCCCCCCGCACGGATTGGCCGCTCGCCTCGGCTCCCCCCCCCCACGGATTGGTCGCTCGCCTCGGCCTGGCCCCGCCCTCCGCATGGATTGGCCGCTCGCCCCGGCCCTCCGCACGCATCGCCAGACATAACCTTGCGCTGCTGGGATCGTGACGGAGCCGGTGAACGCTGGTAACCATTATGCACATCGGGTAACTAAGGTCCCTTGGTTACCCGATGTGTATCATAGTTACCAGTGTACACCGGCTCCGTCACGATCCCAGCAGCGCCAGACATAACCATGCGATGCTGGGATCGTGACGGAGCCGGTGAACGCTGGTAACCATTATACACATCGGGTAACTAAGGTCCCTTAGTTACCCGATGTGTATCATAGTTACCAGTGTACACCGGCTCCGTCACGATCCCAGCAGTGCCAGACATACCCTTGCGATGCTGGGATCGTGACAGAGCCGGTGAACGCTGGTAACCATTATATACATCGGGTAACTAAGGTCCCTTAGTTACCCGATGTGTATCATAGTTACCAGTGTACACCGGCTCCGTCACGATCCCAGCAGCGCCAGACATAACCTTGCGATGCTGGGATCGTGACGGAGCCGGTGAACGCTGGTAACCATTATACACATCGGGTAACTAAGGTCCCTTAGTTACCCGATGTGTATCATAGTTACCAGCGTACACCGGCTCCCGGTACACATGTGCAGGGAGCCGGCATTATACTCCTCTCCCCCAGGACTACTCCTCCTATTATAGTCCTCCTATTATACTCCTCTCTGAGTATAATAGGAGAACTATTATAGCATGGGGGATGGAGCACGATGGGGTGCGCAGCATTGGGGATGTAGCAGGATGGGGGGTGCGCAGCATGGTGGATGTAGCAGGATGGGGGGTGCGCAGCATGGGGGATGTAGCACGATGGGGAGTGCGCAGCATGGGGGATGGAACACGATGGGGAGTGTGCAGCATGGGGGATGGAGCACGATGGGGGGTGCGCAGCATGGGGGATGGAGCATGATGGGGGGTGCGCAGCATGGGGGATGGAGCATGATGGGGGGTGCGCAACATGGGGAATGGAGCACGATGGGGAGTGCGCAGCATGGAGGATGTAGCACAATGGGGAGTGCACAGCATGGGGGATGGAGCACGATGGGGAGTGCGCAGCATGGGGGATGGAGCACGATGGGGGTGCGCAGCATGGGGGATGGAGCACGATGGGGGGTGCGCAGCATGGGGGATGTAGCACGATGGGGAGTGCGCAGCATGGGGGATGGAGCACGATGGGGAGTGTGCAGCATGGGGGATGGAGCACGATGGGGGGTGCGCAGCATGGGGGATGGAGCACGATGGGGGGTGCGCAGCATGGGAGATGGAGCACGATGGGGGGTGCACAGCATGGGGGATGGAGCACGATGGGGAGTGCGCAGCATGGAGGATGGAGCACGATGGGGAGTGCGCAGCATGGGGGATGGAGCACGATGGGGAGTGCGCAGCATGGGGGATGGAGCACGATGGGGGGTGCGCAGCATCGGGGATGGAGCACGATGGGGAATGCGCAGCATAGGGGATGGAGCACGATGGGGGGTGGGCAGCATGGGGGATGGAGCACGATGGGGGGTGCGCAGCATGGGGGATGGGGCACGATGGGGGGTGCACACCTCCCCCCAACACACACACACAACACACCACACACACACTGGGAACCGCAAACACCGCCCTACACAGATACCCACACACACAGACAACGCCGCACACACACAACACCCAACACACAAACACCGCGGCATACATAAATATACGCACATACCGCACAATACACACATTGCACAAAACATACCTCCCCCCAAAACACACCACACCCACACAAACCGCGCAACACACACAACGCTACAGACACACAGCGCTCCACAAACAACGCAACACACATACAACACCGCTCTCACCCCCCGCCACACCCAGACAACACCCAGAACATGAACAGCGCCCTACACAAACACTTGGTAACTACACACAACAACATCTATATATATATATATATAACAAAAATCATACATGAACTACACAATACGTAAATTCTAGAATACCCGATGCGTAGAATCGGGCCACCTTCTAGGAACTATATAATTTTATATATTGTAAAGTTGACTTCCAGGTGAAGTTCTTTGTGGAGTTGTTTAATTTTCTTGTCTTTTCCATGTGACCCTAACAAACATGACAACTCCTTCAAGCTACGACTTGCCTGCGAAGTTTATAAAAAAGACATCTTTGATTTCTCACATTTCCAGCATTGCCTGAACCTATTCCACATCTACACAAACTCCTTTGAAAGCTATAATGTCCAAAGAGCAACCTTCAAGTAATAATAACCCCTAAATTTCTCCTGAAAGAAATCCTAAAAAGTAATAATGCCCCAAGTGCATCCACAAAAATGTAATAATACTTGATTACTGCCTTAAAAGCTAATTATGCCCCCTGAGAACTCCAATGAAAACTAATAATGCCACCATTAAAAACAAACCTGAGTGCCCTCTTCGAAATATTTAATGCCCCCGAGTAGGGATGTACATAGAAACTATGGAAATTATGGCAAAAGTCCAAGTTGCAACCCTCTCCTCTCCGACACAAAAAAATTGTTTGGGTAATGGCGCATAAAGAGGACTTTTTATGACTTTTTACATTTTGTATATACTGGCATAGGGACTGAAGACCTGATTAACACTTTTTTTTCTGTTTTGTAAGGCTATGTGTCCACGCTGCGGAAAATGCGCGGATTTTGCCGCGGATTTCTCGCGGAAAAGCCGCGGATTTTCCGAAAATCTGCAGCAGCGGCACTTCCCAGCCATTTCAATGGCATTTTGGAAATGCTATGTCCATGCTGCGGATTTTTCCGCGGTGTATTTGCCGCTGATTTTGATCCGGAAAAATCTGCAACATGTCAATTATTGTTGCGGATTTTGATCCGGATTTTGGCTATAGAATTGGGGAAAAAAAAAAATCCACACCAAAATCCGCGGCAATTGTGCGGTAAATCCGCGGTAAATCCACGGCAAATCCGCACCTTTGAAAAGGTGCGGATTTGCCGGGAAAGTCGCGGATTTTCATGCAGAAAAATCCGCAGCAACATTCTACCGTGGACACATAGCCTTATTGATCTTGTTGTTCCTGAGATTTGAGATTATAATAAAGTTTTTAACTAAATTTTCCATTAAGCCACATGGGCAATAACAGATTCTTCTGAAGGGGAGTGTACATTTTCCACCTCTGTGATGCTGACCAATCATAATGCAGGAGCCAACAGAGATGTTTCAGTTTATGGGACTTGTTCAGTGGTGGTTGGGTTTTAGCCTCCCTCACCTTGGCCATGTCTCTGAGCTCTGAACACCTTGTAGTTCTGGACACTCCAGGGAAGTTTCAGTTCTGGAATATCACAGCACTGGAGAATTATAGGTTCCTGGTGGCCTAATATTTAATTATTGCGAATCTTTGTTAGTTAATGTGTCTTTTTTGCAACATTTTGTGAACCTGTTGAAAATTTGAAACAAAAATTTTAGTGGTTCTGTGATCATGTCCCAATATCTTAGCAATTTCAACTGTATCCCTCTGTAAGACTTGTAACAATTTTTCACTTTTCAGTTGAATCTCTTTTTTGGCCCATTTTGCCTAATGAACACAAGCTGTCTAATCATTCTGCATACCTTGATAAAGGGTGTTGATATCCTTAGCCTATGTGCCCACCGACGCTTGAACCTGCGGATGTATCCGCTGATATGAGCGCATATTTCCTGCAGCTGCCCGCCGGTGTCCGCAGCTATTTTTAGCTGCTAGATTACAGCGGAATAGCTGCGGGAAACATGCGGAGATTCATGCTACTTACCTGCGGATGTCCTGGCCTCTTATCTCCATAGCGGAGGGCCGGGACATCCACAGGTAATTCTGCATGAATAATTGACATGCAATTATACATGCGGATGCCTACATCCGCAGCCTGGTCGGCAGCTGCACGTATCCGCAGCGTGGACACAGCACTCCCCATGTCCCATAGGATAACATGGGGAGTGACTGTACATGCTAAAACCTGCGGATTTATCTGGAAAATACAGAAAAATCCGCAGGTTTTCCGAGGCAAAATCCACAGAAACAAGGTCCCGTGGGCACATAGCCTTAGAACTCAGTGTTCCTCATTACACAAATCCACATCACCTGATTTGCTTTGTCCTTTGTCCAATGAGCATTCAAGTTTATACAGCTTGGAGTTGTAAAATATATATAAAAATAATGATATGGTCAAAATACTTACATTCCTAACAAGAGTGCACACAATGTATTTGCTGTCAGGAACAAAAGTTTAGAGACTGACACGAATTTTGTCTTTCACAAATCCTTGTTATTAGTTAATCACAGAAGGTATCTATTACAAGGTTTATTAAATTTACAGAAATTAAATGTTACATATAGAACCACACTAACATTTATCAAAAAGTGATCCCGGTGACTAAAACCTATTCTTTCCCTATTTTTTCAGTTTCTGCCTATCTTGTGGGGGTCGGCACCCTATTCGATCGCTAGAGAGATTCGTGCCCCCACTCTGCGGTGACTCTCCCTACCTGTTTTTCCCACTATTGCCTACCTGGATGTTTTACAGTTTTATAGAAGAGATAGGCACCAGTGCAGATTGGTTTAGAGATTTGTGATACGGAGGTATAGGATAGAGTTATATCTTTCCACCAACTGATAGGGAACGTATAGGATTTCATTAAAAGTGTTGACCCACTAAATGGACTACCCAAACTGAATGACCCGACACGTTCCTCCCCACACTTTGGGGTTCATCAGGGGTCTTAAAAACAAAGACAACACTGGTTATATTTTGATAGGGATTATCCTTTCTTTTTAAGGAGAATGATTTTTCAGGTCCAATTATTGATAAAGATCTTATTCGAATTCACTTCTCTTCTCCCCCTTCTACTTTAAGGTTCCTTCTTTTGATGTGATGGACATCATATTTATTGTTGCAGGGTTTGGCTTTTATAAGATGTCTTGGTTTATTCCCCGTTTTTTTCCGTGGGGCTCCCCTCTCTTCCCTAGTGAATTTGGGGTTTGGCTCTTCTTAGACAAAGCCTTAAAACTTGTGTATCTGTCACTGCTCGGGTCCGGCCGCTGCTGCTGCTGCTCAGTGGTTGCTCGAGCGGTGGGCCGGATCCCGGGGACTCGAGCGGCGTTCCTCGCCCGTGAGTGAAAAGATGAGTTTGATTGTGGGGATTAGATATTGTCCGTGACGCCACCCACGGTTGTGGTGAGATTCGTGACACCACTGCTGCTCTGGACGGGGATCCCGGGAGCGATGACAGGGAGCAGCTTGAATGTTAGTCCTCCCCTCCGTGGGTAGGGGGATTGGTTGTCCCGGGGCCCGGTGAGGGGGTAGGGATGGATGGCAGGCGGGTTACGGGGCCTGGCCAGGTGCAGGGTCACGGGGGCAGCGCTGTGCCGCACGGCACGGTGGTACTCACTCAGCCAATGATGTACACAGAGTCTCCGGTAAAACAAACGGCTGGATGGACGGGTCCCACAGACGGCTGCGGTGTTTCTCCTCCCGGCAGGTTGATGGTGACTGCCTTTCCCTGCACCTTTGTAGTGTAGACAGTTCCAATGGGTTCCCACCGGTAACCCGCTCCTCCAGCTTGAAGGTTGCTGAAGGAGCCCCTTTTGCCCGCAGGCTCTGACCCTGGAAACTTTAGCCTTGGCGGTGACTGTGTTTCCCTCTCTCGGTTGGACTGTTGCCTTCTGTCGGGACTTGGCTGCTGGGAAACCCAGGAGGTTCCCTTCGCTAACGGATTTGACAAATTCACGGCAACTCCTAGCCTTGTCGGGGTCCGTAAGCCCCTGCCGGATGGCGCTGGCTTCTCTTTGCGTACCGGTCTGGTAGCGCCGTGCCACCGCCCATCCACGGTCCTTACGGCTAGCTCCAATAGGCCACTCCTGCAGACGGTCACCACCGTCTGCCAACCTTGCTGTTCCGTCCGGGCCACACACCCGGACCAACTTCAGGCCTCTCAACTCCTACTTACCTCCTTCCACTTTCACTTCCAAACTCAATCTCCTGCTTTTCCCGCCTCCAGGACTGTGAACTCCTCGGTGGGCGGGACCAACCGCCTGGCCCACCCCCTGGTGTGGACATCAGCCCCTGGAGGAAGGCAACAAGGGTTTTTGTCTGACTTTGGTGTGCCTGACCGGGAGTGTGGGGTGTGTTGGTGTAGTGCTTGTGACGTCCTGGCTTGCCCAGGGCACCACATTCCCCCTTAGTAAAATGCAGACCGTCAGCGGGCTTCCCGTCCATCACCGGTTTTATTTTCACAAACTGAAAAAGATAAACAGTAAACACAGATTACAAGTATATTAACTTCTTCCCACATCGGGAGGCACATTACTTAAACGTTGCTAACGGTAACGGCTTCCGCTCTCTCCCACCCAAGTAACCTGGCCCTGTTGCTGACCCTAAGCAAATGGGCAGCACCCCTTGACCCCAGTCCAGCACAAGTTACCCGAGCAGGTTCTTTCCTTTTCAGGGAATCCACGCCCATGGGGAACCCCTGAAACCCCCAGAAGATTGCCACCGGTTGCGGTGGTGGCGGGCCTGGGCCATCACTTCCCTCCAGGCCCATCCTCCAAATCAGCCTCTCTGGAGGCGGTAACGGTAAAGCCAACACTTTTATTTACATCCCACTGAGTTTGTGGTTGCCCTGCAAGTTCTCGGGCTTGTCCGTAGTAGTTCCTACGCAGTGGATTGTAAGGGGTCTCAACGGGGACCAGTTGCCGGCAACGACCGGTTCAAATAAGGGTTTCAATCAGGTAACATCTCGGTAATTATTCACCTATAATTTTCAAACTTCTAAACGGTACTTTCAACACACACAGACACAGTTCCCCCCTCTAAAGAGTAGTTTCCCTGTATCTAAGTGGGGGTCTACCTAGGTTAGGACGAGTGGACCTCCGGGGTCCGGTGTCAGTGGTGACAGGCAGTGGGGCAGAGGGAACAATCAGTTCCTCTTCCCTGCTATCGTGTGGAGCAGGCGGAGGCATAGGGCAGCTGGGTACAGGTTCATCCCTGGGCACTGGCTGATGGTTGACCACTTCCATCACTTTCTCATCCACGGATTGTGGGAATAGTATCACTGGAAGAATCACCGCGCCGTTCTGTGTAGGCCAATCTCCTGGAAAATCACCCATCATGGTGTGGATTACCTCTTTTGCCTTCTCCGCCGGTCTGGGAACCGGAGCTTCAGCCGTTACCCTCAATGCTGGTGGGCACTTCTTTAGATGGTCTCGGGAAACCGTGGCTAAAGTGCCCCCCTGGTCACGAGTGATCTGGTAGGCCTTCCCATTCTCCCATCCTGTGGGCTGTATGACATATGGGGTTTGCTCCCATTGATCATCCAGCTTGTGGGTTCTCCTTTTTCGCTTCAGCACTACATCCCCAGGCTGGAAAGGACCAGCAGACGCCTTCTGATTGAAGCGCTGCTCCTGCTGTTCCCGACTCCGACTCAAGTTCTTTTCAACATGTTCCTGAATTTGTCGGTACTGCACCCTCCGCCGAGTGTCCCATTCAGCTGTCGAAGGGAGTGCTTCCGGGGCTTCCAACCCCATGTCCAGATCCACAGGTAGCCGGCCGGGGCGAGCCCTCATCAGGTATGCTGGGGTGCATTTCGTTGAGCTGGAGGGGATATTGTTGTACATATCGACCAGGTCAGGTAGCTTCTCCGGCCGCAGGTTCCGCTCTTCTAGCGGCAACGTTTTCAGGAGGCCCAGGACCAGGTGGTTCATCTTTTCACACATGCCGTTGGTTTGGGCGTGGTAAGGCGTGGTCCGGATCTTCTTACAGCCGTACAACTGGCAAAATTCTTGGAATACCTCCGCTTTAAAGGCCGGGCCTTGGTCAGTATGCACCTTCTCAGGGTATCCATGTGGTCGGCAGAAATAAGCCTGGAACGCTCTAGTGGCAGTACGGCCAGTCAGGTCTTTGACTGGGACAACCACCATGAACCTTGAATAGTGGTCTACAATAGTTAGAGCGTAGGTGTACCCACTTCGGCTGGGGGTGAGCTTTACATGGTCCAGGGCAACCAGCTCCAGCGGTTGATGTGTAACGATCGGGTGTAGGGGCGCCTTCTGGCTGGCCTCGTCTTTCCTTCTCAGCGTGCAAGGGCCACATTCTCGGCACCAGGCCTCTACAGATTCCCGCATTCCACTCCAATAGAACCGCTCCCTCAACAGCATCTCTAGTTTCTTCCATCCGAAGTGTCCAGCACCATCATGGTATGCTTGCAGGACGGTGGGCACGTTAGCTTGGGGAATCACCAACTGGCGGATCTTCTCATGGGTCTTTGGGTTAATCAGCTCACGGTACAACTTCCCTTGGTGTAGATACAGCCGGGTCCGTTCTCGCCACAGGCGTTGGGCTTCGGCTGGGGCGGCAGGGTCTATCCCAGCAGCACCTTGTTCCACCAGGATCTTGACCAGGTGGACAGCGGGTGCCTGGTCCTGAGCTTCTTGCCACTCCTGGTTGGGCAGCGGGTCCAGGTTTACCCGTTGTTGATGGACATGCACCTTTTCAGTTGGCGGCCGATGAAATGCGGGCAACTCCATCTCTTCGAGGTCGTCGTCCTCGGGCCCTTCTTCCGACAGGTGGGGCATCCGAGAGAGTGCATCGGCATTAACGTTGGCACGGCCGGCCCTGTACTTGATGGTGAAATCGTAGTTGGCTAGCCTGGCCACCCACCGCTGTTCCAGCGCGCCCAGCTTGGCTGTGTCCAGGTAGGTCAGCGGGTTATTATCCGTGAAAGCGGTAAACTTAGCTGCTGCCAGGTAATGGCGGAACCGCTCGGTGATAGCCCACACCAGTGCCAGGAGCTCAAGCTTGAAAGAGCTGTAGTTCTCAGGGTTCCTCTCAATTGGTCGGAGCTTTCAGCTAGCATAAGCAATCACTTTTTCTTTTCCGTCTTGGACCTGGGATAGGACTGCCCCCAAGCCTACATTGCTGGCATCGGTGTAGAGGATGAAGGGGTGGCTGTAATCAGGGTATGCTAGGATTTCTTCTCCGGTCAGGGCCGCTCTCAGCTGACGGAAGGATTCCTCATGCCTTTCTTCCCACACCAATGGGGCTCCTAGGGGTCTACCACCTTTGGTCTGTCCCACGAGGAGGTCTTGCATGGGGGCAGCCATCTTCGTGTACCCCTTGATGAAGCGACGGTAATACCCCACCAGGCCCAGGAACTGCCTCACCTCCCTCACCGTGGTCGGCCTCGGCCAGTCCTGGATGGCGGTGATTTTCTCGGGGTCAGGGGCGACACCCTCTGCACCGACCACATGCCCTAGGTACTGCACTCGGGGTTTCAGCAGATGACACTTTGAGGGCTTCAACTTCATCCCATATTTGGCAAGAGCCGCTAACACCTCGGCTAGGTGCTCCAGGTGGGCTTCATATGTCTGGGAGTACACAATCACATCATCCAGGTACAGCAGGACGGTCTCGAAATTTAGATGCCCCAGACAGCATTCCATCAGCCGTTGGAAGGTTCCAGGGGCATTGCACAGCCCAAACGGTATGCTATTAAAGGGGTGGTTCACCCATTTTTTTTATTTTCCCAATGAGTGTCACTTACCATTGTATGCATCTTCTCCATTGGCTTGTATTTCCAGTTCTGGCACTGAGCGGCGCTATCCTGCACGCTCAGTGCCTGTCACATGACCCCCTGGAGCTGTGGCCGCCAGCATCCTCTGACGTCCCGGCATTTCCGGGCTCTCAAACTAGACGGGTACGTCAGAGGATGCCAGCGCCACTCACACTGATTGACTGGGCTGTGGGCGGTGACTACCGCACGTCACAGCCCAGCATCGAGGGGAGGATCCGGAGGACGCCAGTGTGGAGCGGTGAAGGCAGAGCGCGCGCTTACCATCCGTCAGCTTTGGGAGGTATGTGCTCCAGTGTGTTCCTCCACTGAAATCTCCCCTGTCACGGAAGTATGTGATCACACTGTCCACCCGCCCGCTGTGCTCAGCTGTCAGGAGAGCGGGCGGTGTCGGCAGTGTGATCATATAATCCTACAAGCAGCACAGGTGACCGGATGCTGCATGGGATCAATCTGCTCCACTCTGTCACCTGCACAACAAGTCCCAGAGTGGAGACAGTTAGTGACATGCAGCACACTATGTGTCAGAGCAGAGCATGTCACTGTCTCCACTCTGGGACTTGTTGTGCAGGTGACCGGATAATACATGTCACTAACTGCCCCACTCTGTGACTTCTGCTGCATAGTACCAACTGTATACACTCTCACCTGAACAACAAGTCCCAGAGTGGAGACAGTTAGTGACATGTAGCATTCGGTCACCTGCACAACAAGTCCCAGGGTGGAGACAGTGACATGCTCTGCTCTGACACATAGTGTGCTATATGTCACTATCTGTCTCCACTCTGGGACTTGTTGTGCAGGTGACCGGATGCTACATGTCACTAACTGTCTCCACTCTGGGACTTGCTGTGCAGGTGACCGGATGCTACATGTCACTAACTGCCCCACTCTGAGACTTGTTCAGGTGAGAGTGTATACAGTTGGAACAATGCAGCAGAAGTCACAGAGTGGAGCAAGTTAGTGACATGTATCATCCGGTCACCTGCACAACAAGTCCCAGAGTGGATACAGTGACATGCAGCACACTATGTGTCAGAGCAGAGCATGTCACCAACTTGCTCTGCTCTGTCACCTGCGGTGCTGCATGTCACCAACTAAGGGTAAGTTCACACAGTGCGTTTTTCGTGGCGTTTTTGCGCGTTTTTCGGGTGCGTTTTTGCTCAGAAAACTGCATGACTTTGCTTCCCCAGCAAAGTCTATGAGTTTTCATTTTTGCTGTCTGCACACAGCATTTTTTTCATCTGCGTTTTTGTGGTGCCCACAAAAACGCAGCATGTCAATTATTTTTGTGTTTTTTCACTGCGTTTTACACCCATTGAGTTGAATGAGATGTTCAAAAACGCAATGAAAAACACAATTTGCAAATATAGCTGCGTTTTAGTGCGTTTCTATGACTAAAAACGCAGCTATAAATGCAGGGGGTGGGTAGTAAAGTGACGTGTACAGGAAGAGGATTCCTTCTGTCAGTAAATACAGAAGCGTGAATCCTCCCGGTACCGTCACCACCGCTTCCATCTCCCGTCCGGTGCCATGTCAGCTCCCGTGCGGCGCAATGTACGGGCAGGAAATGGAGGCAGCTGCTAAATCAAAAGTGAACAATAGAAAAAAAATGTCATACTCACCTGTCTGCAGACTCCCGGTACCATGTCCGCTCCCAGCTCCTCTCCCAGGACCGCCGCTCCAGCTGTGTGCAGACTCTCCGGGCATGTCCGATGCCTGCAGGACCTGGCGCTGATCACCTGATGCGGTCACCTGACGCATCAGCTGATCGTAGTCTCGTGGTGACGCCATCTTTTTAGCGCCCGGCTGGCTATCAGCTGATGCCATCAGGAGACTTCATCAGCTGATTACCGGCAGCGATCTGACGGGATCAGACTCCCGTCCGATCGCTCCAGGAACTGTCGGTAATCAGCACATAAGTGAGTATTTTTTTTTTCACTGATTTCACTGATAACCGGCTTTTATACAATCAGCTGCTGTGTTGTGTGATTCATGTCCTTTAACCTGACATCATCTGATCGCTTTGCCTTCCAGCAAACCGATCAGATGATATTGGATCCGGATTGGACGGCGCGGGACCCTTGACCCAGGATTACTGCGGAGGGGGGTTCTTTATTTCAATAAAGATGGAGTCACTAATTGTGTTGTGTTTTATTTCTAATAAAAATATTTTTCTGTGTTTTGTGTTTTTTTAATCTTTACTAGAAATTCATGGTGGCCATGTCTAATATTCGCGTGACCCCATGAATTTTGGGCTTAGGGCCAGCTTATAATTTACAGCTATCCCTAACCCCATTATTACCCAGCGAGCCACCAGTCACCAGGGCAGCTAGATACAGCGCCAGAAGATGGCGCTTCTATGAAAGCGCCATTTTCTGGGGTGGCTGCGGACTGCAATTCGCAGAGGGAGTGCCCAGAAAGCTTGGGCACCCTGCACTGCGGATTCCAATCCCCAGCTGCCTAGTTGTACCTGGCTGGACTCAAAAATTCAGCGAAGCCCACGTCTTTTTTTTATTTTTTTAAATTATTTCATGAAATTCATGAAATAAAAAAAAAAAGGGCTTCTCTATATTTTTGGTTCCCAGCTGGGTACAATTAGGCAGCTGGGGGTTGGGGGGCAGCCCGTAGTTGCCTGCTGTACCTGGCTAGCATACAAAAATATGGCGAAGCCCACGTCATTTTTTTAAAAACGTTTTCAGGCAAAAACCTTTATAATTAAAAAAAAAAAAAAATGCTTCCCTGGATTTCTATTGCCAGTGAAAGTAACACCAAGCAACGGGGCTTAGCAGCCAGTAGCTGCTTGGGTTAGCCTTAGCAATAGAAAATGCAGCGGGAGCCCACAAACAATGTGATTTTTTTTTTTTATTTTTAATGAATTTTTAAAAAAAAAATCGACATGGGCTTCGCCCATCGAGCACCAGAGCATTTTACTGCTCAATTCATCCCAAGTAATCAGATGACTCCAGTGTCGGCCAATTACTTGTTCTGTGTCCCCCTACATCCATTGCAGCGTGTACGGGCTGTGAGGTCAGCGGAGTTCAGTCCAGCACTGGAGTCAGCTGATCTGAACTCAGCTGAACTCCAGCCTGCACATGCTGCGATGGATGCAGGGGGACATAGAACAAGTAAGGTCTAAGCCACACGGCGAGAAACACAGTGCGAGTGGAGTGCGATAAAACATCGCATTCCACTCGGACCAATATTAGCCTGTGTGTCAGCACACATGAGCGATTATTTTCTCCGCCCTAATTGGACCGAGAAAACAATCGCAGCATGCTACAACTGTAATGCAAGACTCTCTCTTTTACCCATTCAAGTGTATGTGGTGAGAGAAAAATCGCACTGCATTTGCGGTACATCGGTGGACTACGAAGGAGAGAGGGAGAGAAATCCCTCCCACCCCTCCTCAGTGCTGGCCCACCCCTCGAGTGGCAGACCGCCCCCCGCAGCTGAGGTCTGCTTGCACAGTCGGACCTCAGTCGCAGGGACACACGCATGACACTGAGCTCTGCTGTACAGAGCGTGAGCCGAGTGTAATGCGAGGGGATCGCAGTAATCCCCGTGTGGCCCCAGCCTGATCGGCCGACACTTGAGTCAGCTGATCTGAACTCAGCTGAAATCCTGTACACACAGCCCGCACACACAGCCCGCACACGGTCACATGTGATCGGCAGCAGGCAGCGACTGCTGTTAAGGCTGCATTCACATGACCGTTCCGTTTTTGCAGGCCACAAAAAACGGTCCTTTTTTTCACGAATGCATCCTAGTGGCATCCGTGTGACATCTGCGTGCCTTCCGGTTTTTTTTTGCGGACCGCAAAAAACGGAAGCAGCAAGAAAGATAAATAGATGAGTAGATATAGAGATGGATAGATAGATAGATATAGAGACAGAGGGATAGAGGGATGAATGAATGAATGAATGAATAGAGGGCTGGATAGATAGATAGGTAAGAAAGACATATATAATGTCCTACCCCCCTGCATATTCTAAGCTGGCACCCTTTTGTGACTGTCATGTGGCACTAAGGTGCTTAGTCTTGTATTTAGCCAAAAAATAAATAAATAGAAAAAAAATGACATGCGGTCCCCCTATCTTTTGTAGCCAGCTAGGGTAAAGCAAACGGCTGCAGCCTGCAAACCACAGCTGGCAGCTTCACCTTGGCTGGTAATCCAAAACAGAGGCCCCCCCACACTGTTTTTTTAAATTAACTAAATAATTTAAAACAAAAAACACGGGGTCCCCCGAAATTGGATCACCAGCCAAGGTAAAGCGGACAGCTGTAGTCTGGTATTCTCAGACTAGGGAGGTTCACCGTTATTGGACACTCCCCAGCCTAAAAATAGCAGGCTGCAGCCGCCCCAGAAGTAGCGCATCCATTAGATGTGCCAGTCCTGATGCTTCGCGCCAGCTCATTCTGTTGCCCTGGTGCGGTGGCAAACGGGGTAATATATGGGGTTAATACCAGATGTGCAATGTCACCTGGCATCAAGCCCTGGAGTTAGTGATGTCAGGCGTGTATCAGATACCCGACATCACCAACCCAGGCAGTAATAATAAAAAAAAAAAAATAGACAACAAACACATTTTTATTTGAAAAAACACTCCCCAACACATTCCCTCTTTCACCAATTTATTAGAAAGAAAAACAAATCCAGGTCTGGTGTAATACAAGGGGGTCCCACGATGATCCATACCATAGTCAATGTCCCAGTCAATAAAGAACAGAATGTTCCCTATTTGCTGGGAGAGCCGTGCAGTGACCTGAGCTAACATCAATAGGTCAGCCCAGGTCACTGCAGGGCATGACGAGTGCTGCTATCAGGAGGTTAGCGAGGTATATTACCTGCGATGATCGCTGAACTCCTGACAGCAGCACTGTCACCGAGTTCAATGACCGCCTCCTTCACAAACAAAGTATCGCGAGCGGCCCATGATGTTACCACTAGTCACAGTCTCGGGTCGACAGCGAGAGGTGATGTGACAAGCGGCGGGCATAGAAGGCAGTGACGACCGCTGACGTCAGGAGGGCAGGACTTCATCACCGTATGTAATGAACTTACTAACCTCCTGACGGTAGTGCTTGTCATCCCCGCGGCTGCTGACACTGCAGTGCGGGCAGCTGCTGACACTGCTGAGCGGGCAGCCGCGGGGCTGGGGCTGGAGCGGGACACTGACTGCACGGGCACCCAACGGAAGTCACATGGAAGTGCTTCCGTGTTGCTTCCGGGAATTTTGCGGACCCATTGACTTGTATTGAGTCACGGTTCGTTATTACGGAACAGAATAGGACATGTTCCATAATAACGGAGCGGACATACGGCATCCGATGTGTTTTTTTTTGTAGGATTGGATGCACATGGAAGTGCTACCGTGTACCATCCGATCCTACACAAAAGACATTGAAAGGATGCTCCTGTCTGTGGGGCCGCAAAAAAACAGGAACTGACCAGGACAAACGGAACGGTCATATGAATGAGCCCACCTGCAGCCATTGCAGCGTGTGCGGGCTGTGAGATCAGGAGTCAGCTGACTCCAGCGCCGGCCGATAAATTCTGTGTCCCGCTGCAGAAGCATCCGGTAAAATAACGGTTGCATGCGCTGCACATTTAATCCACAGGATCCGGTCATATGCTGTTTGCGGATGATACGGACGACACACAGACTAAGCAAGAGGGAAAAAAGCAATCTCATTACCCCGTCACTTTTTCTTCCCCAATTATTTTTTTCACATGTTGCGCCGGATAATAATCATAATTTCTGTACACACACACACACACACACTCACACTCACACACTCACACACACACACTCACACTCACACACAAACACTCACAAACACACATACACTCACACACACTTTCTTCCCCTGGTTGTGTGCAGAGCTGGCAGCTTCGGATGTCTCTGTGTGATTTCTCTCAGTGCATCCACACAGGGAAGAGGCAGGGAGGAGGCTTTGGGTGGAGAGCTGAGGGGGGTGTGTTAGATAAGCTAGACACCGCCCTAGAGCCACAAAGAATTCTGGTACTTGTAGGAACTGAACACAGGAAGTCAGAGGAGAGATTAACCCCATCAGAGCTGGAGCCAGCAATGAGCATGTGCTGCTAGTGCACAATAAAACCTAATTTTGCTGAAAAAACATAATAGATGTGTTGAGGGGCACATATCAGCAAGATTTATCAGAAAAAAAAAAATCAGTTTTGGTAACTGGACAACTTCTTTAAACTCGCAGAGTCCCATAGGGGTGGCAAATGCAGTCTTCTCTCGGTCTTCTGGCACCACAGCCACCTGCCAGTACCCACTGGTGAGGTCAAGGGTGGAAAAGTAGTTAGCGGTTCTCAGCGCAGCCAGAGATTCCTCAATGCGGGGCAGAGGTTAAGCGTCCTTATGCGTTATCTGGTTAATTTTTCGGTAATACACACACATCCGCATGGTGCCATCCTTCTTCTTAACCTGTACCAATGGGGCGGCCCAGGGACTACAGCTGTCCCTAATAACCCCTGCCTCCTTGATGTTCCTCAACATGTCCTTGGCACATTGGTAGTGTGCAGGGGGAATAGGCCTGTACCTCTCTTTAATAGGGGGGGTACTCACCTGTGGGGATATGGTGTTGGACCCTTTTAATCTGCCCAAAGTCTAGGGGATGTTTGCTAAAAACTCGCTCGTACTCCCGTACCACCCGGTATACCCCTTCTTTGTTATGTGTAGGGGTATCGTCAGTGCCTACGTGTAGCTGTCGGTACCACTCGTCTAACTCCCCTTGGGATGGGTGAGTGCTGGCAGTAGGTGGTGAGGTTGGGGGAACTGCCTCGCGGATGGTGTAGGGATCCAGAGTGAGCAACTTGGCAAGGGTAGCGTACCGGGGAAGCCTGACTTCTTCCTCCCCATAGTTCAGCACCCTCACGGGCACTCTCCCTTTCTTTACATCTACCACCCCTCGGGCGGCCATTACTGTGGGCCAGTGTTCAGAGGGCATGGGTTCCATCATGGCAGGGTAGTCATGCCCCTGGGGCCCTACCGCTGCCCTACACCAAATCATCATCTTGCTCCTGGGAGGTACAATCAAAGGGGCAACATCCATCACTCTCACCCCACCAATCTCTCCTCCTGTCGAGTTCACATGTTGGCGGTACATCAGGGCTCGGATCTCACGCTGCACAGCTCTCTGTCGGCTCCCCGCCGCCGTGGCGGCCAGCTGCTGCAGTAGGGTCAGCACGTCACTCATACAGTGCTCCATCACGTTAGTCCCTAGCACTACCTTCGGGTTATGATCACTGGGTTCATTCATTATCACAATCATACCCTGGTGTTGCAGTTCAGCTCGTCCCACAGTCATGGCCACCTGTTTGTACCCCACCTGGGTCAATGGGAGTCCATCAGCAGCAATCAGTGTCATACTGGCGTCTGGGGGAGCCAGTTCGTCTTTTCCCCAATACCGTTGATACAGTGTGTATGGTATAGTGGTTACCTGTGATCCAGTGTCCAGGAGAGCCATCACCGGTATGCCGTCCACGGCCACGGGGATGATGGGCCGGGCCCCGATGTACCGGTCCTGCCAGTCTGGGGGGCCATGGGGTTCTACTCCTGAGGATTGGCCCGTGGCCCCAGGGGTTACTCGCTTAACGGACACCGTCGGGAGTAGTGGCCGGGTTTGCTGCACCTGTAACAGATCGGGGGTCCATACCGTGAGTCATTGGCCCTTCTCCGCTGCATCCAGGGGACGTCCTCAGGGCTGTCGGCGAGCTGCATCTTCACCGGGGCCTGGGATCTGGTCGGAGGCTGGAGTGCGGCGAGGATCTTAGCGAGGTCCCCATCCATGCGGCGAACCTGAGCAGCGAGTTCTTCCATCATTCCGCTTGGGGCTGCAGGTACTGGAGGTGCTGTTGGGGTAGGGGCCACCGTGACGGGAGCAGTCTCAACCGGCCATGGGGCTGGCTCAGAGGCTTCAGATGCGGGGGGTTGCAGAGCTTTGATGGCCCGTTCCTTTAACACGGCAAAGTCTACATCAGGATGTTCTAGGGCCCACAGCCGAAGTTGTTTGCGGACCTCATCCCCTGCACAAACTGCTCACTTAACATTTTGTTACTGTCCGCACTATTGATGGTGTCCACCTGCTTCAGTGTGCGGAGTGCGGTTTGCAGGCGCAAGGCATAGTCCCGAATGCTATCTGCGGGCCGCTGCCGGCATTGATAGAACTGCATCCGCAACTCTGCCTCAGTACGGGTCTCAAAGGCAGTCTGTAGCTTCTCAAAGATGGTGGCTACAGAGGACCAGTCCCCCTCGGCCCAGGTCTCCGCCTCGTGCTCAGCCGCGCCGGTTAGCTGCCCCAGCACTAGCACTCCACGTTGCTTATCAGTCAGGGGTTCCAGTTCCAGTAGCGGACTAAGCTTCTTCCGGAAAACCTGCAAGGCATCAGGTTTCCCATCGTACTGCGGTAGCCAGGCAGCTCCGGGCACATAGGGCAAAGAGAATGGCATCACCTGAGCAAGAGCTGGTGCCGCGGCGCCCCCCGCCAGCGCGGCCGTGACCTGGGCAGGCCCATTCCCATCCACGGGTGCTCCCACGACTGCGCCCGCCGCTCCTCCAGCGGCTTCGTCGGGCGCAGACATCTTGCTTCCGTCCCCCTTAGTCTCTTTCCGGCTAATTCTCTACAGGGGCGGGGTTTAGGCCTTCGCGCCTCCACTGCTCGAGGAGACGCTCGAGCGGGAATTTTTCACGCCCAAGATGGCGGCTTCCCCAAATTTTCGGCCGGACACCTCCGGCGGTCACAAGGCGCACCTCTACCAGACGGCAGAGCGGCAAGATCCTGTTCGTGACGGCAAGTTGTCGCGGGCGGAGGAGGGGACGCTGCGCTCTCCCACTGCTCGGGTCCGGCCGCTCGGTGGTGGCTCGAGCGGTGGGCCGGATCCCGGGGACTCGAGCGGCGTTCCTCGCCCGTGAGTGAAAAGGGGAGTTTGATTGTGGGGATTAGATATTGTCCGTGACGCCACCCACGGTTGTGGTGAGATTCGTGACACCACCACTGCTCTGGACGGGGATCCCGGGAGCGATGACAGGGAGCAGCTTGGATGTTAGTCCTCCCCTCCGTGGGTAGGGGGATTGGTTGTCCTGGGGCCCGGTGAGGGGGTAGGGATGGATGGCAGGCGGGTTACGGGGCCTGGCCAGGTGCAGGGTCGCGGGGGCAGCGCTGTGCCGCACGGCACGGTGGTACTCACTCAGCCAATGATGTACACAGAGTCTCCGGTAAAACAAACGGCTGGATGGAAGGGTCCCACAGACGGCTGCGGTGTTTCTCCTCCTGGCAGGTTGATGGTGACTGCCTTTCCCTGCACCTTTGTAGTGTAGACAGTTCCAATGGGTTCCCACCGGTAACCCGCTCCTCCAGCTTGAAGGTTGCTGAAGGAGCCCCTTTTGCCCGCAGGCTCTGGCCCTGGAAACTTTAGCCTTGGCGGTGACTGTGTTTCCCTCTCTCGGTTGGACTGTTGCCTTCTGTCGGGACTTGGCTGCTGGGAAACCCAGAAGGTTCCCTTCGCTAATGGATTTGACAAATTCACGGCGACTCCTAGCCTTGTCGGGGTCCGTAAGCCCCTGCCGGATGGTGCTGGCTTCTCTTTGCGTACCGGTCCGGTACAGCCGTGCCACCGCCCGTCCACGGTCCTTACGGCTAGCTCCAATAAGCCACTCCTGCAGACGGTCACCACCGTCTGCCAATCTTGCTGTTCCGTCCGGGCTCTATCTCCTGCTTTTCCCGCCTCCAGGACGGTGAACTCCTTGGTGGGCGGGACCAACTGCCTGGCCCACCCCCTGGTGTGGACATCAGCCCCTGGAGGAAGGCAACAAGGGTTTTTGTCTGACTTTGGTGTGCCTGACCGGGAGTGTGGGGTGTGTTGGTGTAGTGCTTGTGACGTCCTGGCTTGCCCAGGGCGCCACATATCTGTGTTTTAACAGTGGGGCTATTTGTTGTTCAGTTTTTTTCCCCATATGTTATTTTCTAGATTTTCAGTTCTTCAGTAATAGTCTTCTCTGTTACTTTTTATCCATCTGGCTTCTCGTTTACATATGCTCTCTTGTTTGTTTTCCCTGTGGGATCTGCTGGTGTGCAGAATTTTTGTGTCCTGCCGTTTTACAAAGGGTATCTCATTTTTGTTTCTCTGGTGAAGCCTGCCACTATTAGGCTATGTGCACACACTGCGTTTTTTTGACGCTGCGTTTTTTGTGCGTTTTTTAGGGCTAAAAACGCACAAAAACACAGCGTCTTTAAAAAAACGCATGAAAAACGCGTGCGTTTTTACCGTGTTTTGGTGCGTTTTTGGCTGCGTTTTGCTGCATTTTTGCTCACTGCATTTTTCTGCGTTTTTTTATCGGTGAACATTGCCATTAAAGATTGTTGAAATAAAAAATAAAAGGTCTGATGTCATTTCCTTCTTCCATATGTTCTTCATTCTCCACTAGTGTATGCAGGAGAGCAGACAGCTGCAGAACTACAAGGCTCAGCATGCTCCATCCAGGACTGTATGCTGGAGGGAGAGTCAGGGGGAGCAGACCTACAAGAGAGCAGACAGCAGCTGCCAAACTACAAGGCTCAGCATCCTCCATCCAATAGTGTATGCAGGAGAGCAGACAGCAGCTGTCGAACTACAAGGCTCAGCATCCTCCTTCGAGGACTGTATGCAGGATTTCTTTGCCCCCCCAAACAAAAAAAATGATGTGGGCTTCGCCATATTTTTGTATGCTAGCCAGGTACAGCAGGCAGGTACCCCCAACCCCCAGCTGCCTATTTGTACCCGGCTTGGAACCAAAAATATAGGGAAGCCCTTTTTTTTTTTTATTTCATGAATTTCACCCAATTTTTGAGTCCAGCCAGGTACAACTAGGCAGCTGGGTATTTGAATCCACAGTGCAGGGTGCCAATGCTTTCTGGGCACCCCCGCTGTAAATTGCAGTCCGCAGCCGCCCCAGAAAATAGCGCTTTCATAGAAGCGCCATCTTCTGGCGCTTTATCCAACTCTTCCAGCTGCCCTGGTGACGGGTGGCTCGCTGGGTAATAATGGGGTTAGGGCTAGCTGTATATTATCAGCTGGCCCTAAGCCCGAAATTCATGGTGTCACTCCAATATTAGACATGGCCACCATGAATTTCTAGTAAAGATAAAAAAAAAACACAACACAGAAAATATTTTTATTAGAAATAAAACACAACACAATTAGTGACTCCATCTTTATTGAAATAAAGAATCCCCCTCCACAGTAATCCTGAGTCAAGGGTCCTGCGCCGTCCAATCCGGATCCAATATCATCTGATCGGTTTGCTGGAAGGCAGATGATGTGTCAGGTTCTAGGATGTGAATCACATGACACAGCAGCTGATTGTATAAAAGCCGTTTATACAATCAGATGATACATCAGTGCAAAAAAAACTCACTTATGTGCTGATTACCGGCAGCTCCTGGAGCGGAGTCTGATCCCGTCCGATCGCTGCAGGAGCTGCCGGTAATCAGGGATGAAGTCTCCTGACGCCATCTGCTGACAGGTTAAGCCGGCCGGGCGCCAGCGTCACTGCGAGACTTACGATCAGCTGATGCGTCAGGTGACCGCATCAGGTGATCAGCGCCAGGTCCTGCAGCTATCGGAGGCTGCACACAGCCGGAGCAGCGGTATCGGGAGAGGAGCTGGGAGCGGACATGGCACCAGGAGTTTGCAGGCAGGTGAGTATGACATTTTTTTTTCTACTGTTCACTTTTGTTTTCGAAGCTGCCGCCATCTCCCGCCCAGACATGGTGCCGCACGGGAACAACAAAGAGCCAGCACAAATGTGCACTAAGGCATCAAATATTCCAAACTGCATTATAAAAAATTTTTTTGAGATTTTTGGCAAAAAATTGCAATTTCTTGAGCTGCTTCGCCACGTCACGGCAAATCTCATTTGAAGCAGTCCTACACTAAAATATTTTTATAAAATGTGCCATGCGGCCTCACATATAAATAGCAGAACTGCTCTCAGCAGCACTCACCTGGTCTATTGCAGTCCCGTACCCATGACTGAGTCATGGCTGTGGGCGGGACAGGTCCAAGCAAATGCTGCATGAAGTATATATATAGCCTGTGGACAAAGCCTGATGACCCAATGTGAACAGTCACCAAACGCCAAAATCTATACAGATGGAATACATCCCAAATTGGGGTGCATAGCAAGGTGGAGGTCAACCACCGACCAATTCAACAAAGAAACAACAAAGAGCCAGCACCAATGTGCACTAAGGCATCAAATATTCCAAACTGCATTATAAAAAATTTTTTTTGAGATTTTTGGCAAAAAATTGCAATTTCTTGAGCTGCTTCGCCACGTCACGGCAAATCTCATTTGAAGCAGTCCTACACTAAAATATTTTTATAAAATGTGCCATGCGGCCTCACATATAAATAGCAGAACTGCTCTCAGCAGCACTCACCTGGTCTATTGCAGTCCCGTACCCATGACTGAGTCATGGCTGTGGGCGGGACAGGTCCAAGCAAATGCTGCATGAAGTATATATATATAGCCTGTGGACAAAGCCTGATGACCCAATGTGAACAGTCACCAAACGCCAAAATCTATACAGATGGAATACATCCCAAATTGGGGTGCATAGCAAGGTGGAGGTCAACCACCGACCAATTCAACAAAGAAACAACAAAGAGCCAGCACCAATGTGCACTAAGGCATCAAATATTCCAAACTGCATTATAAAAAATTTTTTTGAGATTTTTGGCAAAAAATTGCAATTTCTTGAGCTGCTTCGCCACGTCACGGCAAATCTCATTTGAAGCAGTCCTACACTAAAATATTTTTATAAAATGTGCCATGCGGCCTCACATATAAATAGCAGAACTGCTCTCAGCAGCACTCACCTGGTCTATTGCAGTCCCGTACCCATGACTGAGTCATGGCTGTGGGCGGGACAGGTCCAAGCAAATGCTGCATGAAGTATATATATAGCCTGTGGACAAAGCCTGATGACCCAATGTGAACAGTCACCAAACGCCAAAATCTATACAGATGGAATACATCCCAAATTGGGGTGCATAGCAAGGTGGAGGTCAACCACCGACCAATTCAACAAAGAAACAACAAAGAGCCAGCACCAATGTGCACTAAGGCATCAAATATTCCAAACTGCATTATAAAAAATTTTTTTTGAGATTTTTGGCAAAAAATTGCAATTTCTTGAGCTGCTTCGCCACGTCACGGCAAATCTCATTTGAAGCAGTCCTACACTAAAATATTTTTATAAAATGTGCCATGCGGCCTCACATATAAATAGCAGAACTGCTCTCAGCAGCACTCACCTGGTCTATTGCAGTCCCGTACCCATGACTGAGTCATGGCTGTGGGCGGGACAGGTCCAAGCAAATGCTGCATGAAGTATATATATAGCCTGTGGACAAAGCCTGATGACCCAATGTGAACAGTCACCAAACGCCAAAATCTATACAGATGGAATACATCCCAAATTGGGGTGCATAGCAAGGTGGAGGTCAACCACCGACCAATTCAACAAAGAAACAACAAAGAGCCAGCACCAATGTGCACTAAGGCATCAAATATTCCAAACTGCATTATAAAAAATTTTTTTGAGATTTTTGGCAAAAAATTGCAATTTCTTGAGCTGCTTCGCCACGTCACGGCAAATCTCATTTGAAGCAGTCCTACACTAAAATATTTTTATAAAATGTGCCATGCGGCCTCACATATAAATAGCAGAACTGCTCTCAGCAGCACTCACCTGGTCTATTGCAGTCCCGTACCCATGACTGAGTCATGGCTGTGGGCGGGACAGGTCCAAGCAAATGCTGCATGAAGTATATATATAGCCTGTGGACAAAGCCTGATGACCCAATGTGAACAGTCACCAAACGCCAAAATCTATACAGATGGAATACATCCCAAATTGGGGTGCATAGCAAGGTGGAGGTCAACCACCGACCAATTCAACAAAGAAACAACAAAGAGCCAGCACCAATGTGCACTAAGGCATCAAATATTCCAAACTGCATTATAAAAATTTTTTTTGAGATTTTTGGCAAAAAATTGCAATTTCTTGAGCTGCTTCGCCACGTCACGGCAAATCTCATTTGAAGCAGTCCTACACTAAAATATTTTTATAAAATGTGCCATGCGGCCTCACATATAAATAGCAGAACTGCTCTCAGCAGCACTCACCTGGTCTATTGCAGTCCCGTACCCATGACTGAGTCATGGCTGTGGGCGGGACAGGTCCAAGCAAATGCTGCATGAAGTATATATATAGCCTGTGGACAAAGCCTGATGACCCAATGTGATCATCAGGCTTTGTCCACAGGCTATATATATACTTCATGCAGCATTTGCTTGGACCTGTCCCGCCCACAGCCATGACTCAGTCATGGGTACGGGACTGCAATAGACCAGGTGAGTGCTGCTGAGAGCAGTTCTGCTATTTATATGTGAGGCCGCATGGCACATTTTATAAAAATATTTTAGTGTAGGACTGCTTCAAATGAGATTTGCCGTGACGTGGCGAAGCAGCTCAAGAGGTTGCAATTTTTTGCCAAAAATCTCAAAAAAAAAAAAAAAAAAATTTTATAATGCAGTTTGGAATATTTGATGCCTTAGTGCACATTGGTGCTGGCTCTTTGTTTCTTTGTTGAATTGGTCGGTGGTTGACCTCCACCTTGCTATGCACCCCAATTTGGGATGTATTCCATCTGTATAGATTTTGGCGTTTGGTGACTGTTCACATTGGGTCATCAGGCTTTGTCCACAGGCTATATATATACTTCATGCAGCATTTGCTTGGACCTGTCCCGCCCACAGCCATGACTCAGTCATGGGTACGGGACTGCAATAGACCAGGTGAGTGCTGCTGAGAGCAGTTCTGCTATTTATATGTGAGGCCGCATGGCACATTTTATAAAAATATTTTAGTGTAGGACTGCTTCAAATGAGATTTGCCGTGACGTGGCGAAGCAGCTCAAGAGGTTGCAATTTTTTGCCAAAAATCTCAAAAAAAAAAAAAAAATTTTATAATGCAGTTTGGAATATTTGATGCCTTAGTGCACATTGGTGCTGGCTCTTTGTTTCTTTGTTGAATTGGTCGGTGGTTGACCTCCACCTTGCTATGCACCCCAATTTGGGATGTATTCCATCTGTATAGATTTTGGCGTTTGGTGACTGTTCACATTGGGTCATCAGGCTTTGTCCACAGGCTATATATATACTTCATGCAGCATTTGCTTGGACCTGTCCCGCCCACAGCCATGACTCAGTCATGGGTACGGGACTGCAATAGACCAGGTGAGTGCTGCTGAGAGCAGTTCTGCTATTTATATGTGAGGCCGCATGGCACATTTTATAAAAATATTTTAGTGTAGGACTGCTTCAAATGAGATTTGCCGTGACGTGGCGAAGCAGCTCAAGAGGTTGCAATTTTTTGCCAAAAATCTCAAAAAAAAAAAAAAAAAAAAAAAAATTTATAATGCAGTTTGGAATATTTGATGCCTTAGTGCACATTGGTGCTGGCTCTTTGTTTCTATGGTGCCGCACGGGAGCTGACATGCACAGGACTGGAGGTGTACGCAGCGGTGACGGTACCGGGAGGATTCACGCTTCTGTATTTACTGACAGAAGGAATCCTCTTCTGTACATGTCACTTTACTGCCCACCCCTTGCGTTTATAGCTGCGTTTTTAGTCATAGAAACGCACTAAGGGGCATTTTGCACACTACGACATCGCAAGCCGATGCTGCGATGCCGAGCGCGATAGTCCCCGCCCCCGTCGCAAATGCAATATCCTTGTGATAGCTGCCGTAGCGAACATTATCGCTACGTCAGCTTCACATGGACTCACCCGTACTGCGACCATCGCTCTGGCCGGCGAGCCGCCTCCTTATTAAGGGGGCGGGTCATATGGCGTCACTGTGACGTCACATGGCAGGCGGCCAATAGGAGTGTTGGGGCGGAGATGAGCGGGATGTAAAAATCCCGCCCACCTCGTTCCTTCCGCATATCCTACGGAAGCCGCAGTGACGCCGGTAGGAGATGTTCCTCGCTCTTGCGGCTTCGCACACAGCGATGAGTGCAGCCGCAGGAGCGAGGAACAACATTGGACCGTCGCGTCAGCGTAATCATGGATTACGCCGACGCTGCACCGATGATACGATTACGACGCTTTTGCACTTGTTAATCGTATCATCGAGCCTTTACACACTACGATGTCGCATGCGATGCCGGAAGTACGTCATTTTCAATTTGACCCCACCGACATCGCACCTGCGATGTCGTAGTGTGCAAAGCCCACCTAAGACGCAGCTATATTTGCAATTTGCTATTTTCATTGCGTTTTTGAACATCTCATTGAACTCAATGGGTGGAAAACGTAGTGAAAAACGCAAAAATAATTGACATGCTGCGTTTTTGTGGACACCACAAAAACGCAGCTAAAAAAAACGCTGTGTGCAGACAGCAAAAATGAAAACTCATAGACTTTGCTGGGGAAGCAAAGTCATGCAGTTTTCTGAGCAAAAATGCACCCGAAAAACGCGCAAAAACGCCGTGAAAAACGCACTGTGTGAACTTACCCTTAATTGTACTAGGTAGCTTTCCTGCTGGGTTTTCATCTCGTCCCCTTTAGGACCCAGCGGAGCCCTCCTTCCAACCAGCTGCTGATTATCAGTATTCTCCATGTGCTTAAATACTCCCATCTTCCCTGGAATTGTGCTGGTGAAATTATTCAGTTCATTAATGGCTAGTACTTATCTGTGATATCATTGTTGAAACTTTGCTGAACTTCTACCTGAGTCATCTGTGGATAGGTAGCTCATGCATTTCCCCTGTGTGTCCTCCTTGTGTCTTCTCTAGTGTTTAGTGGGGTGGACAAAGAGCTCATTCCACCCATTCCCTATTTACGGTCCAGCTCTAGGGATACCTAGGGTCAGGTATCCGGCTCATCGCATAGGTGTGGAACCTATCTAGTGTGGTGAGGGCCTCCAGAGACCAGCGGTAGGGATCACCATCTCCCCCTTTCCTAGACACAGGATTCCCCTTCCCTTCCGTTTTGCAGTTCGCTTGGTACTTCCCCGTACTTAGCGTTACAGTTAGGGCTTGTGTAAAAATCGGACTAATGCTAGCCATCCTTTTGACAGATAGCATTTATCCCTATGTTACTGTATGGGGCCATGCACATTACAGAATTTCAGTGATCTTTTCATAAGATCAGAAAAAAGTGTTAATGAAGACAAGGCAGATTATATCAGTGTGTTATGCTGATTGAATTGTAAGAGCAGACTGATTGCTTTAAAAGTGGAATGGTGCTTGGAGACGTTTTTTTAAATCATTGTTAAGTGTAAGGGCCCAGTCACACACAACGACTTACCAGCGATCCCGAAAACGATGCGACCTGATAGAGATCGCAGGTAAGTCGCTGGGAGGTCGCAGGTGAGATGTCACACAGTCAGATCTTACCAACGATGCAGGAACAATACAGGTCACAGTAGCGACCTGTATAACGATCTCAGCAGTCACTGTGACCCTGTCACACAGTGTCAAACACAGCGATGCGTCCTGCCCTGCAGGACATCGCCTTTGAAGAAAATGGCCTGGACCATTCTGCAACGACTAGAGATCTCACAGCAGGGCCCTGATTGCTGGAAGGTGTCACACATAACAAGATCGCTAACGGGATCGCTACTGCGTCACGGAAACCGTGACTCAGCTGCAATCTTGCTAGCGATCTCGTTATATGTGACCGTACCTTTAAATGCCGCAATCAATATTGATTGCAGTATTCAGGTGGCTGGGAGAGGGAGTGTGCTCTCTCTCCCATCCAATCATCTCCCCCTGATGCCATTGCGAGGGACTGATCAGGACAATTAAAGTTAATGTCCCATATAGGACTAAAAAAAAAAGAATTAAATATATTTTTAAACAATCAGAAAATAGAGAACAAATCTAAAATTAAACAAAAACATACCAATAAATATGCATATTTATGTTAAAAAATTAAAGTAAAAAAAAAGTACACATATTTGGCATCACCACGTCCGGAAGAACCTGATCTATAAAACTGGCACACTAGCTAACACCTGCAGTGTACACTGTAAAAAATAAAAAATTTGCAAAAACTATGTCTTATGATCATACTCCTGACAAAAAAGTGCAATAAAACACGATCAAAAAGGCACATGTAAAAAAAATTGTACAGCTGGGAACGTCATCTTGTCCTGCAAAAAAACAAGCCACCATACAGCTCCGTCAGCAAAAAAATAAAAAAACTATAGCTCTGAAAATAAGGCAACGCAAAAAATATTTTTTTCCCTAGTGGATAGATTCTATCTACTTGTTTACCATATAGGTGCTTGCACGGCTTCCTTTCATATATTTCAGGAAGTGCCCATTCTTCATTGTTTCTACTATTTATTTTCTATAAAATTGTTTTTATGGTGTAAATGGGTCAAACATAAAAGAGAAAAACAAAACAAATGTAGTATCACTGTAATCGTAAGGACCAGAAAAACAAATCTGTCTTATCATTTTTACGTCACGTTGAACGGAGTAAAAAAAAATTCCTGAATTACTGTTTCTTGGCACCCCTGCAATTCTGTCAAATAATACTCAGTTTCTTCTTGAAAATGATTACAATCACAAGTTCTTTGGTATTATTATCTTCATTTCATTTGTCTTCAATGAAAAAAAAAAAATTATCATAAAGCCAATTGGATATAATTCCACACCAAACATAAAAAAGGGGTTGGACAAAAGTATTGGCACTGTTTGAAAAATCATGTGATGCTTCTCTAATTTGTGTAGTTAACAGCACCTGTAACATACCTGTGGCACCTAACAGGTGTTGGCAATAACTAAATCACACTTGCAGCCAGTTGACATGGATTAAAGTTGACTCAACCTCTGTCCTGTGTCCTTGTGTGTACCACATTGAGCATGGAGAAAAGAAAGAAGACCAAAGAACTGTCTGAGGACTTGAGAATCCAAATTGTGAGGAAGCATGAGCAATCTCAAGGCTACAAGTCCATCTCCAAAGACCTGAAAGTTCCTATATCTACGGTCCGCATTGTCATCAAGAAGTTTAAAGCCCATGGCACTGTGGCTAACCTCCCTAGATGTGGAAGGAAAAGCAAAATTGACGAGAGATTTCAACGCAAGATTGTGCGGATGGTGGATAAAGAACCTCGACTAACATCCAAACAAGTTCAAGCTGCCCTGCAGTCCGAGGGTACAACAGTGTCAACCCGTACTATCCGTCGGCGTCTGAATGAAAAGGGACTGTATGGTAGGATACCCAGGAAGACCCCACTTCTTACCCCGAGACATAAAAAAGCCAGGCTGGAGTTTGCCAAAACTTACCTGAGAAAGCCTAAAACGTTTTGAAAGAATGTTCTCTGGTCAGATGAGACAAAAGTAGAGCTTTTTGGGAAAAGCCATCAACATAGAGTTTACAGGAAAAAAAAGAGGCATTCAAAGAAAAGAACACGGTCCCTACAGTCAAACATGGCGGAGGTTTCCTGACGTTTTGGGGTTGCTTTGCTGCCTCTGGCACTGGACTGCTTGACCGTGTGCATGTCATTATGAAGTCTGAAGACTACCAACAAATTTTGCAGCATAATGTAGGGCCCAGTGTGAGAAAGCTGGGTCTTCCTCAGAGGTCATGGGTCTTCCAGCAGGACAATAACCCAAAACACACTTCAAAAAGCACTAGAAAATGGTTTGATAGAAAGCACTGGAGACTACTAAAGTGGCCAGCAATGAGGCCAGACCTGAATCCCATAGAACACTTGTGGAGAGATCTCAAAATGGCAGTTTGGAGAAGGCACCCTTCAAATCTCAGAGACCTGGAGCAGTTTGCCAAAGAAGAATGGTCTAAAATTCCAGCAGAGCATTGTAAGAAACTCATTAATGGTTACTGGAAGCGGTTGTTCGCAGTTATTTTGGCTAAAGGTTGTGCAACCAAGTATTAGGCTAGGGTGTCAATACTTTTGTCTGGCCCATTTTTGGAGTTTTGTGTGAAATAATCAATGATTTGATTTTTGTTTCATTCTCTTTTGTGTTTTTTCATTGCTAGCAAAATAAATGAAGATAATAATACCAAAGAATTTGTGATTGCAATAATTTTCAAGAAGAAACTGAGTATTATCTGACAGAATTGTAGGGATGCCAATACTTTTGGCCAGCACTGTATATGTAAATCTCTGAAAAACATGATTCACACAAAACTCCCAATGAAAAAAAATGAAAAATTCACTATAATGAGGCAGAGGGAGTCATTTTGAACTCCACTTTGTTCTGTGGTCCAGCGGTGTCCATCTTTTTACACTTCTTTTTAGGTGTGCACAAAAGCGTGGTCTTCAACAGTTTTGCACACCTTTGAAAAGATGGACACCGCTGAACAGAGGCCAAACAGAGTCCAGAGTAATTCTGCTACCTTATAATAGTGAATGGATCTGTTGGAGGTTTCACCTGGATCACGTATTTCGGAGATGTAGATGGGAAACCCCATGGAAGTGCTCAGCATAGAGCACAGGATAAATGTGAACTGATCCAAAATCTTTAGTACCCCAAATTGCCACCAAATAACATTCAACTCAACCCACAAAAAACAAGTCCAAACGGATTTCATCATTACTGGTAGCACAAAGGCTCTGGACAAGCCCTATGGTTCCCCTAAAAAAAGAAAACCGGCAAAATCTGCACTCCCAAATCCAAATGCCCCCTTCCCTTTTGAGCACCACAATGTGTCTAAATCACAGTTAATGTCGAAATGTTTGGCCCTGTTGTAGTTAGGAAGCCTGCTTAATTTACAGGGTGTGTGTCTCCAGAAGCACGAGCTGGGCACAAAGTATGGTCACTACAATGTACTGGGCATTACAAGGGCTTATTTGTAGTTTTTAAATCTGCAACATTCACTGCGTTTCTCACCATGGGTGTTTCCTAGAGATAAAATTGTCACTACACTTATCTGGTAGTTCATCTACCGGTGTAATTTCTAAAATTTGGTCACTTGATGGGAGTTCTGCTCTTCTGACATTTAGGGGCTCTGGAAATGGAGTCCACAAACTATTCTAGGAAAATCTATGCTGCAAAAGTCAAAGGGCGCTCCTTCCTTCCCGAGCCCTGCCCTGTTGCCAGATAATACTGTACAGTCACATGTGTGTTATTGCCAAATTCAGGAAAAATTGTGTAACACATTATGGGGCCTTTTTTTTACCTATCCCTCTTGTGAAAATTGAAAATCTGGGGTTAAAACAACATTTTATTGGTAAATATGTAATTATTCATTCTTCACGGCCCAATAGTATATAATTTTGTGACACACCTGTAGTGTATATATGCTCACTACACCTTTGGATGAATTCATTGAGGGTGTACTTTGTAAAATGGGGTCACTTGTGGGGGATTTATGCTGTTTTGGCACCTGAAGGGCTCTGCCAATGTAGCACAGCACCCCCAAACCATTGCAGCAAAATCTGAACTCCAATATGGCACTCCTTTCCATCTTCACTTTATACTGTGCCTCAAAAGTAGTTTTCAACCACACATGGGATATTTGTAAACTCAGGAGAAATCGCACAAAAATTGTACAGTCCATTTTCTCCTGTAACTCTTGTGAAAAGATAACATTTGGGGTTAAAACAACATTTTTGTGTTAAAAAATGATTTTTTTAATTCTCAGCTCAACGTTATTGATTTCTGTGAAGCTCCTGTGGCTTCAAGGTATTCAACACACAAATAAATTCCTTGAGCTGTCTAGTTTCCAAAATGGGGTCACTTGTTTAAGGTTCCACTGTTTAAGCACATAAGGTGATTTCCAAATGTGACATGGCATCCGCTAACTATTCCAACCAAATTTGCGTTCAAAAAGTAAAATGGCGCTCCTTCCCTTCAGAGCCCTGCTGTACACCCAAACAGTAGTTTTCCACCATATTTGGGGTATTGGTTTGCGCAGGAGAAATTGCGCACCAAATTGTATGGTGCATTTTCTCCTGTTATCCTTGTGAAAATGAAAGATATGTTGTGCTAAAAATGTATTTTTTTCATTTTCATGGCTCAAAGTTCTAAAATTCTGTGAAGAATTTGATGGTTCAAAGTGCTCACCAAACATTTGAAGGGTTTGCTTTCCAAAAATAGGTCGCTTGTGGTGGGTTTCCACTTTTCAGGCACATCAGGGGCTTGGCAAACACAACATGCCATTCGCTATAAACACCAGCCAATTTTGTGTTCTAAAATTCAAATGGTGCTCCTTCCCTTCTGAGCTCTGCCCTATTTCCAAACATTAGTTTTCCACCACATATGAGGATTTGGCGTACTCTGGAGAAATTGCAGAAGAAATTGGACTGTGGATTTACTCTTGTTACCTTTGTGAAAATGTAAAATGTGTGACTAAAGTAACATTTTTGTGGGAAAAAGTGACATTTTATTTTTTCTTTCCACATTGCTTTCTTTCCTAGTAAGCAGCTAGGGGGTTAATAAACTTCTTGGATGTGGTTTTGAGCAATTTCAGGGGTGCAGTTTTTAGAATGGGGTCACTTTTGGGTATTTTTATGTCACCTAGGCCCCTCAAAGTTACTTCAAATGTGATGTGGTCCTTAAAAAATTGTTTTTGTAAATTTTGTTCGAAAAATTAGAAATTGCTGATGAACTTTGAACCCTTCTAACTTCCTAACAAAAAAAATATATATATACTTCAAAAATTGCTCTGCTGTAAAGTAGACATGTGGGAAATATTATTTATTAAATATTTTGTATTACATAACTCTCTGGTTTAAAGGCATAAAAATGAAAATGTAGAAAATTGCAAAAAAATTGACAAATTTCCGTTATTTTCACAAATTAACGCAAATAATATCGCCCTAAATTTACCAGTATCATGAAGCACAATATGTCATGAAAAAACCATCTCAGAATGACCAAGATCCGTTGAAGTGTTCCAGAGGTATTTTTTCATAAAGTAACACTGGTCAGAATTGAAAAAATTGGCTGGTCAAGAAGGCGAAAACAGGCTGGCGGGTGAAAGGGTTAAATCTGCAGTCACATAGAGAGACCTATAGAGTGACTACAGAGTTATGGATTTAGACTTGAAAAAAAAAACAGTATGGTGAATGAACAATCCTACTTCTCACACCCACTATCCGCGCTCATTATGGGTAATTCATCAGAAAAGAAACCTCTAAGGCTAGGTTCCCACAATGAGTCGTTGGTATGTTTTTGACTCTACTTATGTTTGCTGCATCAAAAACACAGCGTCTTACAGTCCCAGCAACCAAGTAAATAGGATTTATAGAAATCTAAGGTCCACTTTTTTTTTCACGCAACATAAACTGACCTGCGGTGCGTTTCAAACCCACAATATGTCGATTTTCCTTGTAAGAACGCTGAGTTTTATGTGCAGATTTTCCACAAAGAAAGGTGTTATATGCAGAAAATCCACAAGTGAAAAACAAATTTTCACTTTTAGTGCGTTTCTGCTGCAGAATTCGCATGTCTGTATCAATACAATTTTGTCAAACACCAGGAAGGATGAAAAACAAAGCAGCTTTATTTAAAGCATGACATCCCAAAAAAGACAAAAACACGATAAATACCGTACATATAAAAAAATTTGGTATAGACACATGCTGTGCTAGATGTTCAATATCATATGTGACTAGCTTGGAATGCGCATATCATTTTAGAATGATGATTTTATATGTTTTCTAGTCTAATCAGTATATTATGATTTGTCACTTTTGGAGAGTTTTTTGTTCACTTTTTATTGTTGTCTATTTTATATATAAAGTGTATACAAGTATAATTTTTCCTGGAAGAGATTGTTTCCAGTTATGAAAATTTATAGAGGAAACTCATGAAAAACATTCTCTTTGAAAACACTGAGATGTATGGATTGGGACAATACCATCTAATGATTTCCTCAAAGCGAAATGCTATCAGGACTAATGAAACACCTGAAAGGGGCGGTGTCTGCTCCCCACAAATGGACATATCTTTCTTTCTTTTGTATATACATTTTGTAGCTTGTGGTTCTTGCTATATCCATGATTAAGGCTCATCCATTGGCACTGCCCAAACACGTAGTTTTTTGGGAGGTGCACAGTCTCACTTTGTCCATGTTGGACATCGATGTCTGATTGTATTGGACATTAAGGCTAGGGCCCCACTTTGCATTTTTACCTGCTTTTCAGGTGCTTGTTGGGTGCGTTTTGAGAAGCACCTTTTTTATGCCAAAATGCTTGCGTTTTCATTTTCCAGCCATTTCAATAGCATTTGTGATTTTTCCAACCCCACTTTGCGTTTATAAACGCATCTGTGAATTTGCATATTTTGTGGCAAAAACCAAGCGCTCAAAGAAGCAACATGTCCATTGTTTTTGCCATTTTGGGCGCGTTTTGCTAACATCGAAGTCAATTTGAAGTTGCAAAAACCAAGATTCCTTCAAATTCCTGCGTTTTACCTGCTTTTTATGTGCAGAAAACATGCGTTTTGGACAATAAAATAATGATTTCATATGTCCCTTTACACACACACATAGTCCGACAATTAAATTTAAGAAAAATAATAATTTATTGCTATTTTTCCAATAAATAATATATTACCGCTCTAATTTTAAAAAATATTTCTATTTCCTTAATTATTTCTAAAATTCTATGTTTTCCTTTTTTTTTCTCTTTTTTCATTTTGTTCGAATGTTTAAACTTTATTTAGCAGTGTCTTGATGTTCAAAACGCATCTGTCAAAACGCAGGTGAAAAAGCATGTAAATATCGCTGAAAACGCATCTAAAACGCGGTAAATACACATGCGTTTTCAGCGCTAAATTTCTGAAAAAGGCAACTTTGGTCAAATCAATTAAGCCCAAAACGTGCGTTTAGAACTGCAAGTAGGTGAACGCAAAGTGGGGCCCTAGCCTAAAGCTTGAAAATGTTTATGCATCTAGTACTGGCTTCCTTTATCGCTGGAATTCTTCTTGTGCTACATGATATATACTCATCATGGAGACATAAGCCAAAGGGGTTGTCCATTACTATGAAAGTTAAACCTAATGTGCCCAGCATGGTATATAACAAAAAGTAACTTACAATTACGTTTGGGACCACTGCTGGCACTTCTCTGCACTCCATTCTGTGTCCCCTGCACATCTCCTGGCATCAACATCTGACAGTGACCGCTGCAGCCAATCGGCGGCTGATAAGCTGGAGACCTTACATTCTATCTGAACATGAAGAATGGATGGAAAGTGAAAACATTGGTGGTTGTTGATGCCAGGAGAATGGCTGAGGACACAATATGGGGTGGTGCGAGTCCAGTATGCTTTTCTTACACTGCCCTCAGCATTTTAAGTATAACTTTCATAGTAGTGAAGAGTAGACCCTTTAAAAAGTAAAAGTTATTATCACTTCATTGGGATGCAATAAAGTGGCAATATAGGAAGTTTACTTTCATGTAACATAGATCGTGAAACGATTCATAGGAAGAATTTCTTGTATAATGGTTCATCTCTGTTATTCTCATTATTGCCAGCAGAGGATATGTGCTGCCGATCAATAATCAGATTTTTGCCCACAAGAAACATACGATAGGTGACAAACAATGGAAAGGTTTACAGTGGCAATGAGAAGGAATGAATGCAAATTCTTCAGGCAATCATCATCCCTAGTAAAAGGGCTTTTGCGAATTATTGGACACTAATGGCGCCATGAATAGTAGGTAGCTGACCTCACACTTCCCTAATACCGCAGTTTATGAGTTGGAAGGTGGCCTTGTACTTGACAAAGAAGAACAACTTTTATCACTATTTACTACATGGTGCCAGCCTGACACATAGTCACAGGGAACAACATGAAGATAATAATGTCTATCCTGAGTGCCTTATCACTACTGGGATATGTAGCAGCTGTCACAGTAAGCCCTAAAGATAACTTATCAAGCCTTATGAAGCAAATGAAAGGATAATTACAGTGAATCATGTATTTATATTGTATTTGTTAGCATTACTATATTCTGCCCTAAAGCCCAGTCACTGAATCAAACATGTATTAGTAATGGTATTGAATTAATAAAGTATATATTTAAGATGCCTGACATTGGAGATATGTCACATAAATAATAGAAATTCACATTAATATAATCAGAAAAACGACACCTCCGTAAAGATAAAAATGGTCTTCTTTATTAAAACATTCATTGAAATACGTGAAACCACATAATACCAAATTAAAGCCAATGTGTTTCTGGTTCAACAAATGCCCTTAGTTGTGAAATAAATACTCAAAGTAAATACTTTAGCTTATTCAGGTCTAAAAAACATATTTTATAATGTATGCATTTTGTATTGTAAAATCTGGGGACAGATTTTTAATTAATGTGTAAATGTATAATACCTAAGTTTCCCCGAAAATATGACACTGTCTTTTATTTTTTTTTTTTTGCCCCGAAAAGAGCGCTAGGTCTTATTTTTAGGGGAGGGCTTATTATCAGGAAACCTGGTTGGGGAAAATTTTACCCCCTAAAAAAATGCACATCCCCCTTCCCAGGATCATCATACTTACCAGACCCTGGGCGTCTGCATGGCTCCCAGGTCCTCCTGTGATCTTCGGCAGGTGCTCCCAGCAGGTATGCTCCACGCCGTCCTCCCCTCCTTCTGGCTGACACTTACACATCAGATTTCATACACACACTCATACACTCACACACACACTCATGAGATCAGCCATACAATCGCACGCACACACTCGCCACATCCGGTGATACCACTTGCTTCGAGCTAGCAGGGGACTCTCTGCTCTCTTGTCTCTGATGCGTTCCACCGGTGGGTCTTCCATGTGTTCTACCCGCAGGTCCTGGCACGCCACTGCACAGCATCATAGGTCCTTATGCCACCCAGAAGCAATAGATATCGCTGGATGTGCTGAGTGTGTGTGTGCAATCTGATGTGTGATTGTGTGGGTGTGCAATCTAATGTGTGTGTCATATGATGTGTGTGAGTGTGCGTTCCGCCGCTGGTCCTTGAAGCGTTCCACTGCTCCCGGTCGGCATTTGGGGAGTATGATCGCAAGGTCTTCGGAGTTCTTTGGTCTTCTTTCTTCTCTATTTTGGGGGTGTCTGCTTTCTATAATGAAGTATCCTGCAGTATTCTTTAACTTTTTTCGTTGCATGGATACTTTATTACTAGTGAACCGCAACTAGGCCTTATTTTCAGAGAAACATGGCATTCACAGTCACAATTAGTCTGTTCATAAATCGTGACATACTGGGTGGCATGACGCCAAATAAAAGAAAAAAAATGTTTGTAAAAGTTATTGCAATACTATTATTTAAAAATACTTTACAAAACATCTAAGTAATTCCGTTCACATGACTAATAAAAGCATCAATACATAAGTAGGATTCACAAAAAGGTTGTACAAAGAGCAATGTGTCTGAAGACAGATAGAGTCCGTCCTTTAAAAAGTACATCTTATCTCTATATTTCTTGCAGATTGGGGCTAATATATTTCCTTTTACAGCAATATACTGGTTTGTCATGTGCTTGGACTCATGTTCATTGCATACACTGTGTGCACAATTATTAGACTATTTGTATTTTTGCTGATTAATTTTATTACTAAACAACTACAGTGCTGTCCATCAGTCCAAAAGGTTAATAAACCTGAATATTTAAGAAAGTAAAAGTGAGGACTTGTTTTTCTTAGAATATCAATGTGTGCAGAATTATTGGGCAACTATCAGTGTGCAGATTTATTATGCAACTAAATTAAAAATGTAAATTTTCCCCTCTCAATTGTTTATTTTTATCTATTATAGTGAACAGTAATCAAACAACTCAAAAGTTAGAAAAAATTACATTTAAAAAAAATATCAGTGCCCAATATAGTGACCCTTCTTTTGAATAACAGTCATATGACTTCCGTCTTTGGTCTCTCGGGTTCTTAATCTGTTGCCAATCGACTTTTTTGTACAGCATCAATCACAGCCTCCCAGACCTCATTCAGAGAGATGTACTGTTTTCCTTCACCGTAAATCTACCTTTTAAGAAGGGCCCACAAGTTCTTAACAGGGTTTAGGTCAGGTGAGGAAGAGGCCATGTTATTATTCTTTCATCTTCAGGGCCTTTACTGGCCAGTTAAGCAGGGGAGAACTTTCATGCATGAAATGGAGCATTCTCTTGCAGAAGAAACTATCTTCTAATAACTAGTAGATATGGGTGACCGCAGATGTTCGAGACCGGACTTAAATCCGAACTTGATCCCAGACCCAGACCCTGAACCTCATATAAGTCTATGGAGACCCCAACTTATGTGCTGTAAAATGATGTTAATAAGTGCTAGGGGGCTGCAAAAGGAAGCAAAATGGGAAGCCAGACAGTTATACTTATCGAGTCTCCACTCAGCTATCACACTGCTTCAGGGTCCACTCATTAAAACTTATGAATATTCACTGCTTCCCTCGCCCATCCTCCGTGACAGTGTCTGTGATTGGTTGCAGTCAGACAATAATTGGTTGCGTTTTCTAATGTGACCACACCTTGCAACCTCAAATGTAGCGTTCTCCAACTTATTAACCTCCAAAACACCCCTGCAGGTCCAACGTAATTCACAGGCACAGTGTCCACAACGATCCCGGCTCTCCTGCATCTCAGGTTGCAGTGCACGGTCACATTAGAAAATGAGACCAATCACTGTCTGACTGCAACCAATCACAGACACTGTCACAGAGGGTGTTTGGGAGAAGCAGTGAATATTCATAAGCTTTATTGAACGGACCAGGAAGCAGTGTGACAGCCCTGTACAAACTCGGTAAGTATAACTGTCCTGCTTTAAAGGGAATCTGTTACCAGGTTTTTGCTACTCCACATGAGAGCAGCATAATGTAGAGACAGAGACGCCTATTCCAGTGTTGTATATGTATTGGGCACCCTGCTCGTATTTTGATAAAATCACCGTTTTCTTTTCTGCAGATTTATCAGGTATTTGAAGGTGGAGTTGTACAACCCACCCACTCTAATGATTGGCAGCTTTCTGCTCATAAACAGTGTACACTAATAAAAACTTTATTGCTGAAAAATATACAGTGTACACTGAAAGTTGCCATTTAGTGGTGCAGGCGGGTCATACACAACTCAGGAATATGTTGGACTACCTGGCAGCAGGCCAAGTAGTCCTCTAATGATAAAATCACTGTTTAATCAGCAGTAGATTATTAAAGCGACACAAAGCAACCCAGGAACTGACACCTTGCTGGAATCAGTATCTCCGTCTCTACATTATACTGCTCTCAGTTTAGGTGGCAAAAACTTGGTGACAGATTCCCTTTAATCATCATTTTGCTTCCTTTTTTATTTTATTTATTTATTTTTATCTTGGTGGCCAAATCCGAACGGTAACACGAACTTCCCTAAGAAGTCCGTGAACGGACTCGGATTCCAAACTTTACAGTTCGGGTTAGCCCATCACTATCCATTTCATGTAACGTGTGGAGGGGCAATAAACGAGTACATAGCCCGTGGCTACCACCTTGTGCCACACTACACAAGGGAATAACTTTGTGGAACACTATGCCATCCTGTTCTGCACTCTATCATGAGAATTGTCTGGGACAATGGCCCTCTGTGGCTAATGTTACACGAATCTAACTCCACATCTTACTTTTGATTGCTCCATACTTTTGAGGCCATGTATACTTATATTATAAACAACACCGGGGAACAAGAAAATTGGTGCCTGAGATATTTAGCCTGTTTTCATGTCAATTTTTGTCGCTGACTCTAATCTGTCCTTATTTTTCTTCCATAAGCTCTAGTTAATGAGGTGTGATATACCCTATGTATACGCATATGACTGATCAAACACTAGGACTGATGCCTTCCAAACATTATTACTTTTGCCTTCTGGGTTATTAAAACCACTACACTGGATCACTACAATAGGACTGTTATTGCTGAAGCAATGCTGAGTTATCTTCGGCGACATGCAACGGGATCCAGTACCTTTTAAAGAGTAAAGACGGTTGTGAGTCATATATATATTTTTGTAACTTTGTTGAATTGTGCACCTGTTCACACCTAGTGGATGTGGATGTGCTGGTCAGTCTTTTTATATTAGTATGCCATTCCTTTCTGACTAAGCACTCCACCCTTCAGCCAGAGTGTTTTCATTTAGCTGGATCCTATCTGCCCATTACTTCTCTCTGCGCTAACCTTACTTGAAAGAGACTGCAGTTGTGTAAAGGTGTATACAAGGCCATATCAAACATTTCTTAGATTAATTACCTAAGGGTTGAGAGAAACAGGAAATTTTGAATTTTTGTTAAATTTTTGAACTGCTGTGCTGAACTACCATTAGGCCCTCTTTGATATTCATTTAATTACTCCTTTATACTAGATAAACTTCTAAGCTATTGTACCAGGCAAGTGTGCTATTAGACAAATTAAAGTGACATAGTGACTACATCTGGGACTATTGAGTTGTGTAGCACAGTGGTCCTGGTCAGCATCGACTGGATGTCTGTGAATCCATTTGGGATCTTTCTTGTGTCTTTGCAGAAGTATTTTATTCCACTTCTTATTAAAGAATTCCTTCGTCAAGCTTGGTGTTAAGCCATTTTCCTTGTTCACGGTTTTGCTGTATCCTTGGGAGCCCACTCCGGTACATGGTCTACACGGTAAGACACTGATTTTTGATGCAGTTCCTGACTCGCAATCTTCATTCCTTTTCATCCCAAAGATGTTTGATGGCCTTGAAATTAAAGCTATGGGCAGGCCAGTTAAATTCCTCCAAACCAAACTTAAACAACCATGTTTTTGTGTCGCCCAGGGTTATGGGGTACTCGGTCCTGGGCAGTTTATAACTGGGGAATGTCATTTTGGTGGCCGTTGCCCGGTTCCATGCCCTGAGTGCTTTTATTTAATGGGGAGTATTTACAGGGGAGATTAAAGTCATTGGTGTGACGCCACCTGCGGGTTGTGGTTAAGATGGTGGAACCACTGCTGCTGAGTTGGTAATCCCCAGGGCTGGTGGTAATGGCAGCTATGGTGGTAGGCCCTGTGGAGACACGGGGCTCAGTGGGTGCTCTCGTCCACTAAAACCCGCCGCCTTTAGAAAGACAACGTGGCTCAGGGCTCATCCCAACTGAACGCCAGCCTCCTTAACCGTGGGCGTAACACTACTCAGACAACACAGGGTGAGGGAACCACAATAATTAGACTTTATTGTATCCCCAAACAATTAACGGCACATAACACATAACCAGCAAAACACAAACGTAACAGGCAACAGAGTCTCACCCTTCCGCTGGCTCACCAGGGATGTAGCATGTCCATGCCTCAGAGGTTCCAGGGCTATTTACTCCAATCCAGCAGCACCCCGCTTTCGGCGGGCCCCCCCCCGAGAAAGGAATAATGCCAGATTTAGGAAGCTGTCTGAGGTCTGCAAAGTCTGTCACAGGTGACTGAACTGTCCCAACCTGAGTGTCCTCTTTAGGTAGTCCTGGTATGATGATATAATCCTGGCAGCCGGAGTCGAAATCCCTAGGCTGTGGATATGGTCTCCAACCGGAACCGGAGTCCCTAGATTGAAGCCATAAGATAGGAGCTGACTAGAGGATCAGGCTAAGAGCTTAGACTGGATCCATCAGCATCCATCAACAACCTGGTGGCTTAAAGAAATCCCTTTTATAGCCACAGCCTTCCACTTGGATACACTGCGTCCTCATCGATTGGTTGGACAAGATCGCCTCTCATATTGGATGAATCTCAAGCTGCATGGACAATGTTCATGCAAATGATGTCTACAGAAAGACTGAAGATATCTACAAGGAGTCTGCAAGTCACAGACTCGACAATGGCTACTAAGGTAATTTACATTAGATTAGCAATACATAACTACATTACAATGATTACTGGAAGAGTCTGGAGGAACAATAGCTAAGCAAACATGAGTTAGCACACATAAGAACAATAGTCTGGCTGAATGTTAAGAAACTTTAACCCATGAGAGGCATTGGGTGTCCATGTCGTCACATTCCTCCCCCTTCTTAATATTAGCCAGACATGATAGGCTTCCGATCATCCTTCTCCTCTTGACGGCATTGTCCTTTTTAATGGTGAGGTCAGCAACAGAGGCTTGCATCTATACACCTCCCCTGATTACCTTCCCCAGGTTGAGCAGCCATATTGCCGGCAAGCACTAAGGTGGGGTCCATGTGTTGGGCCTGCATACATTTCTTACTATCAATCTTTCCCCAGTCAATAGCCAGAGTGTGGTTAGGCTTACTCACGGTTTTTGGCTCAGAAGTGGATGCTGGAGTCTGGGAATGTGAATTATCCTTGGAAAAGATGTTAGAAAGATCCACATCAGGGTCCTGCTTGGCTTGGAAGTGGGTGATGGCTGCTTCAAACTGACTGGATAGTCCTTGCCCTAGGTCATTCTCCAAAATGACTGGTGTGAGCAGGTAATCCCCAAGCCCCACTTTCACTTCCCTCTGAGTGATATCCGAAACAACAAGCTTGGTGGGGCCATCTATGAACCCCACTTCAACTTCCTCCTGGCTAGTCCCCAAAACAACAGGTGTGGGGAGGCTGTCCATAAACTCCATATGGACCTCTTCCTGGTCAGACCCCAAAGTAACTGGTGTGGGGACGGTGTCCATAAGCTCCACATCAGCCGTGCTCTGGTCAGTCTCCACAATGACAGGTATAGGGAGACCTTTCACAAGTCCCACATCGATCGCTTCCTGGTTAGTTCCCAAAATACCAGGTGTAGGGAGGCTATCCACAAGCTCCACCTCAACCTCTCCCTGGTCGGTCCTTAGGTCCAACTGCACACATGCCAGAGGGACGTCTGAGCGCTGGCCCTCAGCCAGGGAGATGGATAATTGGAAATCTGGTAAAGGGTCTTCTGGGGAAACAATAACTGGGCTTACCAGGGTAATGGAGGAACCAGTGTCTCGTAGTCCCTGGCTCTTGACCGGCTGAGCTGGCAGATGGGCTCCAAGCATGCGGCCTCGGTTTTGGAGACAATATTTATCTATATGTCCATGGCGCCCACATGTATAACAGCGCCATAGATTGGGCAAGTCACCTGCCCTGTTTGTAGTCCTTTGTTTTGGTGCAGCTTCTGCTGGGTAGCGGGACCATCCTTCTCGAGCGGCTGGTGCTAGCAGTACGGCAGCTGGAATCCCATAAACATATTCCAGAACCCAAGCCCTCTCGTCTCTTGAGGATCTAGGCCCCAATGCATCCAACAACGCTGTGGCTTGGGCCATTTTGGACAAAGTTGATTCCCGATTGTCACAAGATCCATGATGTGGCACATAGTTTAAATCCTCTGGGTCAATATCGGCGGGATCCTCATCGTCCTCTGCATCATTCTGGGCATCCCAACGGACTAATTTCTGGATCAAGTCCGACCGAGTCTCAGCGTTCCAGTAGATAATCTTTCGCCTCTGGCACAGATCCTGTAGCATCCATTTACTGCTGCGGTCGTAACTCCTCTCTGGTCCTTGTCCCATGGCTGAGCTGGTGGGGTTGGACATGGCAGCATCCGAAACCTGCATGCCTCCCCTATGGCCTGCTGGGTATGCTTATGTGCCTCCCTGGTTGTTCAGCCCTGGGCGGTGTCCATGAACACCAGTCCTCTGCAGCTCTCCTGGGTAAACCAGGCTGAGTAGTATCCCACTGCTGAGTCATATGGGCTGTTCACTTCTCAAATGCATACGTGGCTACTGGTCTTCCTATATATAGGTTCTGTTGCCCCTTTTTTGTAATATGATTTCTTTTCCTGAGGAAGGAGACGGAGATGTCTCTGAAACGCGTAGAATTGTGAAATAAAGGAAATTTTTTTATCTACAGCATCAGTGGTTTTTAGCGCGGCATTTAAACCGATTTTCATTCTATCAGACCTATATATTATATACTGCTTTCCGGGGCCGCTGCTAAACCGCAAAAAAGCACTCACATGCGATCATAAGGAGTTGTGACTTGCACAACCCTACCAGGTGAGTGTACCTCTTTCTGTCTCTCTACCCTCATACCGGGTAACACCCTATTGCGCTTTTTCCCCCTACAGCTTTGCATGTACACTTGCAAGAAAAAGAAAATGTAGAAAATCGAGCACCCAATAATCTTCTAAAAAGTCTGATTTTTATTTATTCAAGGTCCATAAAATGTAAAGAAGTCAAAACTTCACAATAAAAAAAAAGATTCCACGCAGTGAAATTTATCCCTTTATATATACAATGATTAAGATCTGTTGATCGAAACGCGTCTGCTCAGCATTTTAATCTTTTTTTTATAATAAAGTTGCGACTTCTTCACGTTTTATGGATCTTGTATAAATAAAAATCAGACTTTTTAGAAGATTATCAAATGCTGCATTTTCTATATTTTTCTAGAATAAAATGTACTTACACCTAAAAATTCCGATCTGGCAGTGCTTCACCATTGTGTCACCGCTCGCAGCTTTTTTATTTTTTATAAAATGAGGGAGAGGCTTGCTCAATTTTACTTATACAAGAGAATGATATCACCACATTAACTGGAAGATAAGAACAATCATGTAGGATTCTATCTGATCTGGATTGTTTGAGCTCAATCACATTTCCATGCGTGTCATTTTCACTTATATACTGTAGATAGAGACGTGTTATTCATCGCTCCACAGAACCTATTTCCAGGGCCGGCTCCAGGTTTTTGTGGGCCCTGGGCGAAAGAGTCTCAGTGGGCCCCATCCACACATAGACATGCACAGATACATACACATACAGGCATACGTACACATACATATTTAAAGAGAAATTCACAAAAACACATATAAATAGACATAAATCTAGACACAGTCATATACACTGACATACATAGATACACATCATACATGCACACACACATTATTTTTATATATTTATCCTGTATATATATTTCTAATATTGGGAAGCCGGCAACAGCCTCACTCACCTCCCGGCTTGTGTAACAGACATGGCCGCACATAGAGCACACTTACACTGCTGTATATACATAACAAGAGAGGCTGGGGACAAACACATTACTGGGGGAATATATATTACTGAGGAAAGGGGTATACAGCAATGGGGGGTGTCACGAACCACCGGGGGGGGTCACTCAGAAATCCCCCGCGCTGGCTACCAGTACGTCACAATCGGGGGGTAACAAGTGGGGGGTCACCCCTCCTTTATACCTCCCGACCGACAGACAGAGCACGTGACGCGCTCTCTAGCGCCCCTCTTATAGTCAGGCCAATTATGGAATTGCCCGACAATAAGCAAGGAGGCCGCTATACTACTTATGCCGATTATTGAAGGGTCCCCGGTGAGAGTAGGGTATATATTCCCCCGACCTCCGCGGGCGGAATATATAAAACCTCCCCGAATCTCACTGGCCTCCCCACAATAATCCTTGGCACAACTCGCTGCCACCAACCGATTCACGGTAACTATTAGCCGAACACACAGACGTGGGATTCAAGATCGAGATAACAGAACAGCCCAAGATTAATTATATAATTTAATCGGCCTAAAGCCACACTAGAACTACAATATATACAATAGGGGATCTACAGAATATACATATGTCAGAGTACAGTTACAGATAAAGCATGGTTTACAAACAGGTATGCAATTCAATCAGTTACCTTGTGCGTCTGGCCACAGGGGGGCGCTGTAGACCAGGTTTCCAGGAACTCCCACAGATGTTTCCTACACGTGACCCCCAGCGAAAGAACACTGGAAAATGGCCGAAGTAGGGTTATCAACCTGGGCAAATCCAGGTCCCCTCCTACCTTAGTGACCTCAGAGGGAGCACTGCTCCACCCCTGGCTGGAGTTATGGACAAAATCCACAACATGGAATATGGCCATAACTTGGCCTGGGAGCGTCGTAGGCGGACGCCAACGCTCTCATTGTGACAGCTATGAATTTAGCTACAGAATGAGAGGACTCGTGACTTGTCTACTAGTTCCACATTGGCTGATATCACGCCTGGGGTATTTCCCAAGCTCCCGCTCCCATAAAAAGGGTGTGCCAGCATCGTCCGCATGCGGAGACACCATTTTTATGGTTGCCATATTTATCGGAAATATGGCTTGCGAGATATGAACCATTTTTTACTGGAGTCGTTCTGTCTGGATACTTCCATAGCCTTGCTAATTAGATAGCAGCCCCTACTACAGGGTCACGGCAGGGAGTCATCCTGTGTCCATTGTTCCCACGTCACCTAATCTCCATATCACAGGAGATGGCTGGGATGTGACACCTTCACAGATGCTGGACCTCTGAGAACAAGAAGGGAGGGGGCACTGCCATGGAGTGATGAGAGCGATTATGACTGGAAGTCATAATTCATCTTCATATCCCAGGGTTTGCCTCACACCTCCCCCCTTTTGAGGGCGCTAGGGGGCAGCACACTCCGGTGTTCCCCCGTGCGCCCGTCCGCGACCTCTCCTTGTCGGGACAGCCCGTCTGCGTTACCGTGGTCCCGGCCCCTTTTGTGGCGAATGGTGAAGTTGTATTGCTGGAGCGCAAGGCTCCATCGCAACAATCGCCCATTCGTCCCAGAGACAGTGTGTAACCAGCTGAGGGGATTGTGGTCCGTCTCCACGATGAAGTGGCGCCCGTATAGATAGGGTTGCAGACGCTGCAGGGCCCACACTATGGCCAGGCACTCCTTTTCCATCGTGGAATAGGCCACTTCCCGTGGTAACAGCTTCCTGCTCAGGTACAAGACTGGGTGCTCTTGGCTCGCAGAGTCCACCTGGCTGAGCACCGCACCGAGGCCGAAGTCACTGGCGTCGGTCTGTACTACAAACGGCCGCGTGAAGTCGGCTGCCTGTAGCACGGGCGGGCTGGACAGGGCGTCCTTTAGGGCCCGGAAGGCTGTCTCGCAGTCCACTGTCCAATCGACTGCAGAGGGCAGCTTCTTCTTGGTGAGGTCCGTCAAGGGCTTTGCCAGGCTACTATAGCATGGAACAAACCTCCTATAGTACCCAGCGGTCCCCAAGAAGGACATCACCTGCTTCTTGGTCCTGGGGGTGGGCCAGGATGCGATGGCTTCCACTTTCTCAGGCTCGGGCTTCAGTGTTCTCCCGCCTACCCGGTGACCGAGGTACTGGACCTCGCTCATGGCCAGCTGACACTTTCCCGGCTTGATGGTCAAACCTGCCCGGTGGATCCGCCTGAGCACCTGTGCTAGATGCTCTAGGTGGTCCTCCCAGGTGGGACTGAAGACGGCAATGTCATCCAGGTACGCGGCCGCGTACCCTTCAAGTCCCTTGAGCAGGGTGTTGACCATCCGCTGGAAGGTGGCAGGGGCATTCCTCATCCCGAATGGCATCACCGTGGACTCGTACAGTCCAAATGGGGTAACAAAGGCAGAGCGTTCCCTGGCCTTGCGAGTCAGGGGGATCTGCCAATATCCCCGGCTCAGGTCCATGATGGTCAGGTACTGAGCCCCGGCCAACTGATCGAGCAGGTCATCGATGCGTGGCATTGGGTACGCATCGGCGACCGTGACAGCATTGAGCCCCCTGTAGTCCACGCAGAACCGAGTGGTTCTGTCCTTCTTAGGGACGAGGACTACAGGCGAGGCCCAAGCGCTGTTGGATGCCTGGATCACCCCCAGCTTCAGCATCTCGTCAATCTCCTGGCGCATGTGTTGCTGCACCTCCAGGGAGACCCGATATGCTGAACGCCGGATCGGGGGATGATCCCCAGTGTCCACGTGATGGACAGCCAAGTTAGTCCTTCCGGGCTGGTTGGTAAACAACCCCCGGAAGGGGTGTAGGGTGGCCCACAGCTGGGACCGTTGGTCCTCCAAGAGCTGGTGGCCAACCTCCACATCCTCAATGGATCCGCCTGCCCTAACCTGGGCTAGCATATCCAAGAGGGTTTCCGCTTCTCCCTCCTCGGGCAGGTTGCACACGGGGAGCGCACATGCCTCCCGCTCATGATGTGCCTTCATCATGTTCACATGGAAGGGCTTCCGCCTTCCACGGGCAGGGTCCAGGGTGACCAGGTACGTCACAGGGTTGAGCTGCTGGTACACGAGGTATGGGCCTTCCCAGGCTGCCTGAAGCTTGTCCTGTGGTACGGGGACCAGTACCCACACCTTTTGACCCACTTGGTAGGTCCTCTCACAAGCGTTCTGGTCGTACCAACGCTTCTGATCGGCCTGGGCTTGAGCCATATTGTCGTGTACCAGTTGCGTCAAGGCCTGCATTTTGTCCCGGAAGCGCATGACATACTCGATAACCGACACTCCAGGGGTGGCCAAATCCCCTTCCCAAGCCTCTTTCACCAGAGCCAGGGGGCCCCGCACACGTCGCCCGTACAGGAGCTCAAACGGTGAGAATCCTGTTGAGGCCTGTGGAACCTCCCGGTAAGCAAATAACAGGTGTGGGAGATACCGCTCCCAGTCACGCCCATGGGAGTCGACCAACATCTTAAGCATCTGCTTTAAGGTGCCATTAAACCGCTCGCACAGGCCATTAGTCTGTGGATGGTACGGGCTGGCCACCAGATGTCGCACCTGGACTTGCTTACAGAGGGCCTCCATCAGCTGGGACATGAATTGGGTCCCCCGGTCAGTGAGCATTTCCTGGGGAAAACCCACTCGGGAGAAAATCTCCAGCAATGCGGTGGCCACCTTGTCAGCCCGAATGGACGACAAGGCCACTGCTTCTGGGTACCGGGTGGCATAGTCCACTACCGTCAGTATGAAGCGTTTCCCGCAGCTGCTGGGGATGGCCAGCGGGCCGACCAGATCCACAGCCACCCTCCTGAAAGGCTCATCGATGATTGGCAGAGATACTAGTGGGGCTTTGGGGTGTGGCCCCGCCTTCCCCACTCTCTGACAGGTTTCACACGAACGGCAGTAGGCAGCCACATCGGCCCCCATTTTTGGCCAGTAGAAATGCTGGTTTACCCTGGCCTTGGTCTTAGCGATCCCTAGGTGTCCGGCCATCGGAATCTCATGTGCGATCCGCAACAACTCCGTCCGGAACGGATAGGGTACCACCAACTGTCGGTCCCTGGGCCACGCCTCCGGTGAACCCTGCTGGACCGTGGCCCGGTACAGCCGTCCTTGGTCCCAGACCACTCGCTCCGGGTCCGAGTCCGAGGGAGGCTGTGCCGCCTGCTCCTTAAGAGCTTTCAGGCTGTCGTCAGCTTCTAACGCTGCCTGAAACCCCTGACTAGATGTGGCCAGAATCGACGAGACTGTCACATCTTCAGTCAGTACCCCGGGACCTGTGTCCTGGCCTCCACCTGACTCGGCTGCCACTTGGTCAGAAGGGGAAGAGCTATCGGACCTCCGGGAGGCCCCTTGGCTTCCAGCACTCCCACTGCGGGTGACAGCGGCCACAGCCGCTGCGACCGTGGGTCGTGCCTGCTCCTCCTCCGTTCCTGACCAAGTCGCCGGTTCAGGCAGACCTACCTGGCTTCCTGACACCCCGGTTGTGGGGGAACCATGCACCGAGATCTTACCTGGGAGCACTTCCGCTCCTGGACCGGCCCCAATCTCACCTGCCTGTTCCCCTCCTGCAGCAACAGAACCCCGCTGTGAAATCTCTGGGGACCCCACATTTGCTGTGGTAGCCCCCACCCCACACACTGGTCCTCCCCCTGCAGCACCCTGCTCTCTGCTTATCCCTGCAGAGGGCAACAGATCCCAGCTCACAGGCTGATTACTTGTAGAGGCATTGTCACACCTTTCTCTGACCCCCTCCCCTGTCACAGCTGCAGCTGTGTGTGTGTCTATGGTGTCTATGCAAGCAGAAATATCAGAGTTCACTCCCTCCTCCCTTACATCATTCATAGATAACACATTAACATTGTCCGGAGGCATGTCAGTACTGGCTGAAGGTTCAGCCCTTGGTTGGGGCCCAAACTGGGAGGTTATCTGCCCCAAATCTGTCCCAAGTAGCACGTTTGCGGGGATCCGATCAGTTACCCCCACCTCCCTCACCCCTCGCCCTGCGCCCCAGTCCACATAAATGTCAGCAACAGGCAGCGCCGGGTCAATGCCTCCAATCCCGGAGACAGCGAGGGTTTTTCCAGGGATCAAGTCTTGGGGGGACACCATCTCAGGCCGCACCAGAGTCACCTCCGAGGCGCTGTCTCGCAGTCCCATGGTCACAGACCGGCCGACGGTGACAGGTTGGAAGCTGTCCAGGGACCTACCACCACCCCCACCCACACAATACACCTTGGGCGGCCCTTGGGACGGGGACGGAGCCGGGGCCTTGGGACGCTGAGGGCACATGGCCTTGAAGTGTCCAGGTAGGTTGCACTGGTGGCACCGTCTTGGTTCTGCCACGGGCCTGGAGAGGGGAGTTGAGGGGGACACCCCCTGCAGTCTAGGGGCAGGTGGGGCAGTCGCAGAGTTCATCTTACCCCCTCTCCAGGTGCTGCTGGTGGCTGCTCTCCTGGCCTCAGGAGCCCGATTGTTGGTGTAGTCATCGGCCAGGGCAGCTGTAGCCGTGGACCCCTTTGGCTTCTGGTCTCGGATGAACTGGCGGAGATCCTCAGGGCAGTTCCACAAGAGTTGCTCCGTGATGAACAAGTCCAGGATCTCCGGTCCGGTGGAAAGCTGCAGGCCTTGGGTCCAGTGGTCGGCTGCTCGGGCAAGTGCCCGCCGGTGGTCAGCCCAGGAGTCCTTTGGTCCCTTCTGTAGGCTCCGGAACTTCTTGCGGTAGGACTCTGGAGTGAGGTTGTACTGTTGGATCAGGGCCCGCTTGATGGTGTCGTAGCCCTGATCTGCCTCAGCAGGCAAGTCCCCAAGGATATCCAGGGCCTTACCCCTTAAACGGGGGGTCAGGTATTTGGCCCACTGGTCCTTGTCCAGATGGTGCTGCAGGCAAGTCCGTTCAAAAGCAGTCAAGAAAGAGTCCAAGTCTCCATCCTTCTCCAGCACTGGGAAGTCCTCAACACGGACCTTTGGAAGTTTGGTGTCTTGAAGGTCACGTGTGGCTGATGAGGGCCGGAGCTGAGCTAGCTGCAGCTGGTAGTCACGCTCTGCCTGGCGCTCTTCACGTGCTGCTTGCCGCTCCGCAGCCTCACGCACTGCTTGCCGCTCCGCAGCCTCAGCGTCACGCGCTGCCTGTCGCTCACGCTCGGCCATGAGTATCTCGTAGGTATCCCGGTCTCCAGCCTGGAGAAGGGCCATAGCCATTTGAAGAAGGCTATCCGAGCCTCCCAGGCTCGGTGGAATGGCACGTGGTGATCTGCGGCCCGCTGCGGAGCCTGGTGCTTCACTGTCCATTGCAGAGCGGAGGGCTGGCATCTGGCTCGTTGAGGACCCTTGGGTGAGCTGCTCCTCATCTTGTCCATAATTGCCAGGTTGGGCGCTGTCCTCTGCAGAACGGTTTTCTGGCGTCGAGCTCCTGGAGGGCTCGTGGACAACCTCCTCATCGTCTCTGGCCTGAGCATCGGCCATTCCTTTGGCTTTGCTCCTGGTGCTCTCAGCCATTGTTGCAGACTTTGGTCACTGACACAGAACTGACACCTGATGCCTCCACACACCTTACAGTATCTGCACTCTGACACTCTAGTGTTGGTCTGGTCTGAAGACCCCAGCAGCCACAGCTGCTGCAGGCAGTCTTTAGTGTCTGGGAGTATGGGTCTCACACTCACACACACTATTATCTCGATCCCACCGCTTGCCACCAATATGTCACGAACCACCGGGGGGGTCACTCAGAAATCCCCCGCGCTGGCTACCAGTACGTCACAATCGGGGGGTAACAAGTGGGGGTCACCCCTCCTTTATACCTCCCGACCGACAGACAGAGCACGTGACGCGCTCTCTAGCGCCCCTCTTATAGTCAGGCCAATTATGGAATTGCCCGACAATAAGCAAGGAGGCCGCTATACTACTTATGCCGATTATTGAAGGGTCCCCGGTGAGAGTAGGGTATATATTCCCCCGACCTCCGCGGGCGGAATATATAAAACCTCCCCGAATCTCACTGGCCTCCCCACAATAATCCTTGGCACAACTCGCTGCCACCAACCGATTCACGGTAACTATTAGCCGAACACACAGACGTGGGATTCAAGATCGAGATAACAGAACAGCCCAAGATTAATTATATAATTTAATCGGCCTAAAGCCACACTAGAACTACAATATATACAATAGGGGATCTACAGAATATACATATGTCAGAGTACAGTTACAGATAAAGCATGGTTTACAAACAGGTATGCAATTCAATCAGTTACCTTGTGCGTCTGGCCACAGGGGGGCGCTGTAGACCAGGTTTCCAGGAACTCCCACAGATGTTTCCTACACGTGACCCCCAGCGAAAGAACACTGGAAAATGGCCGAAGTAGGGTTATCAACCTGGGCAAATCCAGGTCCCCTCCTACCTTAGTGACCTCAGAGGGAGCACTGCTCCACCCCTGGCTGGAGTTATGGACAAAATCCACAACATGGAATATGGCCATAACTTGGCCTGGGAGCGTCGTAGGCGGACGCCAACGCTCTCATTGTGACAGCTATGAATTTAGCTACAGAATGAGAGAACTCGTGACTTGTCTACTAGTTCCACATTGGCTGATATCACGCCTGGGGTATTTCCCAAGCTCCCGCTCCCATAAAAAGGGTGTGCCAGCATCGTCCGCATGCGGAGACACCATTTTTATGGTTGCCATATTTATCGGAAATATGGCTTGCGAGATATGAACCATTTTTTACTGGAGTCGTTCTGTCTGGATACTTCCATAGCCTTGCTAATTAGATAGCAGCCCCTACTACAGGGTCACGGCAGGGAGTCATCCTGTGTCCATTGTTCCCACGTCACCTAATCTCCATATCACAGGAGATGGCTGGGATGTGACACCTTCACAGATGCTGGACCTCTGAGAACAAGAAGGGAGGGGGCACTGCCATGGAGTGATGAGAGCGATTATGACTGGAAGTCATAATTCATCTTCATATCCCAGGGTTTGCCTCACAGGGGGCATACAGCTCTAGAGGAGGGCAGTGACTGAGGTGGGGGGGACAAACAGCTGTGAGGTGGGGGGTGACATGCAGCTCTGGGGGTATACAGCTCTGGGGTGGGGGGGGACATTAAGCACCTGGGTGGAGGGAACATACAGCTCTGAGGGGGTAAACAGCACCTGGGTGGAGGGGACATACAACTCTGGGGGTATAGTAGTTTGCAGCCCCCATATTGTGTTATGAAGGCCCCATTGTCCTCCATATAGTATTATGTAGCCCCAAATTCACTATGCAGCCCCCATATAACATTAAGCAGCCCCCATATAGCATTAGGCACCTTCATGTAGTATACAGCCCACTTATAGCACAATGCAGACACATATAGCATTAGGCACCTTCATGTAGTATATAGCCCACTTATAGCACAATGCAGACGCAGATAGCAATAGGCACCCTCATGTAGTATACAGCCCCTAAATACCACAGTGCAGAGCCAGATAGCATTAAGCACCATCATGTAGTGCAGAGCCCCTATATAGTACATTGCAGAGTCAGATAGCATTAGGCACCCTCATGTAGTATACAGCCCCTATATACTACAGTGCAGAGCCAGATAGCATTAGGCACCCTCATATAGTACACAGCACCTATATAGCACAGTGGTGCAGAGCCAGATAGCATTAGGTATCCTCATGTAGTACACAGACCTATATAGTACAGTGCAGACCCAGACAGCACAGTGCAGAGCCAGATAGCATTAGGCACCCTCATGTAGCATACAGCTTGTATATAGCACAGCCTGTATATAGCACAGTGCAGAGCCAGATAGCAATAGGCACCCTCATGTAGCATACAGCTTGTATATAGGCTATATACAAGCTGTATGCTACATGAGGGTGCCTATTGCTATCTGGCTCTGCACTGTGCTATATACAGGCTGTGCTATATAACATAGCACAGCCTGTATACAGCACAGTGCACAGCCAGATAGCAGTAGGCACCCTCATGTAGAATACAGTGATTAATACTCAGTGGCGTAACTAGAGTTTGATGGGCCCTGGTGCAAAATTTGGACTGGGGCCCCCCTCCACGTACACCGAGACTTAGGGTACGGAATAATGACACTGACACTTGGGGTACAGGATAATGACGCTGACACTTGGCTCTTACCCTCAGCACCCAGGTTTCCCATGATCTGAAATCCCTCTATCAGTACCCTGCTTTCCCATGTTCTGATATCCATCTTGTCCTCAGCACCCAGCTTCCCCATGCTCTGCTATACATCTTTCCCTCAGCACCCAGCTTTCCCATATCAGAGCATGGGAAAGCTGGGTGCAGAGAGATGTACAGCAGAGCATGGGAAAGCTGGGTGCTGAGGGAAAGAGCCTTTTTCCCTCAGGACAAAACATTTCCATCCCATACTTGTATCTTTGTCCCCCCCTTGTATATAGATCTCCAAATACTATAATGGCCCCCACATAGCCTTCCGTATAATCTAAAGGGTCCCACATAACCCTTGATATATTAGAATGCACCCCCATAGTTCTCCATTATTACAATGCATTTCCCCAAAGTTCTCCATGTATTATAATTCACCCCATAGTCCTCCATATATTATACTGCACCACATAGGCCTCCATATATTATACTGCACCACATAGGCCTCCAGTTTTATAACGCACACCCATAGTCCATGTATAAGGTAGCCTCCATATTCCTCCATATATTATAATGTAGCCCCCATAGTCCTATATGTATTATATTGTAGCGCCATAAATCATCATATTGTATTATGCAGCCCCATACTCCTCCATGTATAATGCACCCCTAGTCCATGTATAAGGTGTCCTTCATGTTTATTATGTAGTCCCATAGACCTCCATGTATCATGCAGCCAGCACCCCCAGGTCTCCATGTGTCATGCAGCCAGCAAAATAAAAAAACAAGTACCTCTCTTCTCCTTCCGACCCCTGCGACCGCGGTAGTTACTCCCCTGCCCCCATATCTCACACACCTTGCTCCCCATACAGCCTGCACCCCCATATCACACACACTACACCCCCATATGTCACACACCCTGCTCCCCATACAGCCTGCACCCCCCAGATCACACACACTACACCCCCATATGTCACACACCCTGCTTCCCATACAGCCTGCACCCCGATATCACACACTACACCCCCATATCTCACACACCCTGCTGCCCATACAGCCTTTACCCCCCAGATCACACACACTACACCCCCATATCTCACACACCCTGCTCCCCATACAGCCTGCACCCCCCAGATCACACACTACACCCCCATATGTCACACACCCTGCTCCCCATACAGCCTGCACCCCCAGATCACACACACTACACCCCCATATCTCACACACCCTGCTCCCCATACAGCCTGCACCCCCATATCATACACACTACACCCCCACATCTCACACAGCCTGCACCCCCCAGATCACACACACTACACCCCCATATCTCACACACCCTGCCCACATATCTCACCCTGACTATACCCCAACTTACCCCTCTCAAACACTCTGCACTCCTTCACATCCTTCTGTCTGCAGCCCTCATATGCCCCTCACCCTGCAGTCCCCTTCCCCCTCATGTCCCCTCTTTTCTTTTTACCAGTCATCATGTGTCCAAATCTCCTTCAGGATTCAGTATCTCTTGCTTTCTGCCCGGCATCCTGTGTCTCCTCCCACACAGTCACATGGGCGTGACATCATCGCAGGTCCTGCAGGATGGCTTATTCCGTCTTCTGTGCAGGTCAGGAGCTCTCCTGCAGCTCAGAAACGGCTGGTGGCCTCTCCAGGTCAGGGGCCCCTCTACTGACACTGGGCTCCCATGACTCACAGGCCGGCCCCCTGACAGTCGCATTGTCGGCTATTACACAGCGGCACTACACATAGGGGCCCGGCAGCCGGCTCTGCAGAGCGGCTGCCGGGCCCCTATGTGTACTAGTGCTGCTGTGTAGTGGCCGGCCTGTGAGTCAGGGGAGCCCAGTGTCAGTAGAGGGGCGGCTCACTTCTCCTCGTTCCCCCGCTGATCCGGTCTCCTCGGCGCGTCGTCCATTGCTGTCGCTCGCTCTGACCTCTCAGCAGGCGCGCAGTGATGACGTCACCGTGGTCCTCTGTAGAGCTGTCAGAACACCGACAGTCACAGCGGGGAGAATGATAAGAGAGGGAGCGCGCCGCTCACTCTCTCATCATTGCTCTCAATTGTATCGGCACCTGCGATGCCGATGCAATTGAAAGCGCGATCCTCGGCGGGGGGCAGTGACAGCACGGCCACCGGGCCCCCCTGAGTAGTGGTGCGCCACTCCTGGGACCGCGAGTGGGCCCCCCCGGCAGCTCAGGGCCCCGGCATTTGACCGGGTTTGCCGGGTGCTGGCGCCGGCCCTGCCTATTTCCATTGCTCTATAGTCCATGATAGAGATGCTTGTCATAGTGTAGTTGTATTGCGCTATTCTGCCGTTGAAATACATGCAAAGAGGATTGGAGTTTGGCAATTAAATATTGAGTTAACAGAGCGTTAGTGATATTTATGCACTGTGCACCTCAGCACTCAGTAATTCCGTTCTGTACATGATATGCCTTTTTCATGGTTCGTAATCAGTTCCAGTTTTCAATAATATAATGTAAAGATGATCGTGTGATATGTAGGAAGGAAACATTTTCAAGAAGTGACTTGGTACAACATATCCTAAAACTGGAACACACTTGTATCAGTGTGCTCTTTAGATAACCCATTCTTTACAAATGTTACCTTGCTTCCCTCAAAAAGAAGACCTAGCTCAAAAATAAGCCCTAGCAGGATTTTTTGGCCTTTTTGCAGTTTGCTCACAATATAAGCCCTACTCCAAAAAAGAAGCCCTAGTTGCATACCATTGTATAATAGTGTCCTGACATACGGCTTGGCTAGCCCTTTCAGGAAATGTAACTTTTATTGCTGTACATTGCCATGTTGTGTTGCTGTAAGCACCGCAAGTTTATATAGTCACATGGCAGCTAGTTCATGGGAAATGAATATTCAGAACTTCTCCCAGCGTCAGTGTTTGGAACGTGTGTTAATGGAAAATGAATATTTACCCTTTTCCACCGCCCATATTCCTACGCACACCTCTGTGCTGGCATCAGTGATTGGAATGTGTGATAACTGAAAATTAATATTCACCCCCTTTCCCCACCCACCCCTCTGTTCTGATGTCAATGATTCACTCAGACTGCCATATTACTGCCAGAGGATTGCAGTACAATGCTTGAAATGGCAGGCGGCTCTCCTCACCTGAGCATGGCAGCGGTATAGAAATACATGATGACATGCTAAATGTTAGAAGAGCTGCCGGCCAGGCCGAGGATTGTGCTGCGATCCTTTGGCAGTAATACTGCAGTCTGACTGAATCACTGATGCCACCACAGGAATATTTGCAATTAACACGTTTCAATCATTGATGCCGGCGTTGAGAGGTGGGTGGGGGAAGGGAGTGAATATTTATTTTCCATTAATAGGTGACTCAATAACTGACAATACAAAATATAAGACATCCCCTTAAAATAAGCCTTAGTGCATCTTTTGGTGCCAAAATAATATAAACGCCCATCTTATTTTCAGGGAAACATAGTAATAAAGGCAGTCAGTGTTGCTAGCTGCTGGATTTTATACATCAGTGCCAATGACACTGAATGAAAAACCTAAATTAAATGATTAGTTGGTGTGTGCTAATACTTTTGTACATATAGTGTTTTGTCTTTAAGGGATTATGACAAACTTCTTAGTTTAAAATATCAAAAGTTCCTCAAAAGGTGTAAGCGTTGTCGGTGTACAACCTGTTTTCTGTGGTTTGTACAAATCAGCATTAGTTTCTTCACTTTTGCCAATCTGCGATTGAAGGGAAACACAAACCATGAAGCTCTCAGATTGCAGAAATGCTGTTGCGTCAACCTGTGGCCCTGTTGAAGTGTGCTATTCATACGAAACGATCGATGTCCGTACGCTGAGTGCGTTCCTGCTCAAATTTTTAATGTGAATTAATAATTTTATGTATAGTGAGTGCCACATGATTATGCACTTTTCACATGAAGGATTGAAAATATCAAGGGTGATTTGGCGAATATGTTTCAGAGTGATGCCAAATGGGTTTCGGTGCTCTGTGGTTTCAGGAGTCAGCATAGGATAGAACAGACTGTTTAACTGTTGTAACGTGTCATTTGTTACCGCTTTCCTCTAACATGCATATGGAATTTTAATGAAGATTAAATAAAGGATTCATATTTTTATATAAATCCAGCAGCACTTTTTCTATTATTAAAGGTACAAGACAATAGAATAAAAATCTATAGTATCTGAAAACCTACAATAAGGCTGGATTGCCCCCTATGGAGTATTTCCTTGTACGCATAATGAAAGAAATGTATTGAGAAACATCAGGTGAATGCATATATGATTTACAGTATAACATTAACTTATTCTTACAGCATAACCATATTATCACTCAGACACTCGGGACTTGGCAGGTAATCTTATTTTTTTCAACCTAGAGTAACCTCAGATAGTAGTTGTTATTGACAATATAATTTTTTTATTTCTGTGCTATCAGATAAGTAACGGGCTTCTGAGGTTTTTTGATCCTGAATAAACCTTTCTACTTAAAGGGGAAATGCTTCCCCGCAACACTAGTATTGGTTCTTAAGATGGAACCCCAGCCAGAAATAAAAATGTTTGATTGGTACAAAAATCCCCATGTGTATAAGTTATGCCTATACAAGCCTTTAGCCTGGACTGCTAAGAAGGGATTACTGAAAAGGTGATATTCCTAATGTACAGCTGACATTTACAGAGTTCTATTCTTTTTTGTAAATTTTTTACTTTCTATTATTTTAAAATTGGGACTGGAGAGAATACATTGTTCTATCCAAAAAGATTTATAATATAGAAGCAATGATACAAAATTACCAAAGGTTGGTTATTTTACCACTGTGGACACAACAGTTATAATTAAGGCCCCTTTCAGATGTTCGTGTTTAAACAGGTACAAGCCACACGTACCGGTATGGTCATCCTTTTGACATCCATGTTTCATACATGTGAGGTCCGTGTTTGCATACGTGTGACATCAGTGTGACTGGTACCGGTAAACAAATGCATGATACTAAAATTAATGGTTTTTCAACGTGTAAAAGATAGCCTGAAAAATTATAGATGGATATAGAAAGATAAAATAGATAAATAGAATATAAGAAAGAACATAAAATAGACAGAGAGAATAGATAGAATAGCTCAATAGAGATTAAAAAAAAAAATAAAAAATGAATGATGTGGGGTCCCCCAATTTTCATATCCAGCACAGGAACAGCATCAGCTGCTGGCTGCAACCGTCAGCTGTACCCTGGCTGGTTATTGAAAAAAAATAGAGGGTATCCCACGCTGATTTTTTTTTATCAAAAAAATGTAAAAATAGACGTGGGGTCCCCTTCATTTTACTAAAACCAGCCATGGTACAGCAGACAACTGGGGGCCGATATTGTTAAGGTGGGAAAGGCCATGTTTATTTTGCCCTTTCCAGCCTAACAATAGCAGCCCACAGCTGCCCCAGAAGTGACGCATCCATTAGATCTGCCAATTCTGGTGCTGGACCCGGCTCTTCCCATTGTCCTGGTATGGTGGCAAATGGTGTAATATTTGTTGAGTTGATGCCCACTCCACTCCAATGGGTAGCGTCTAGCAGACACCACCATTGCTAATCCAGTACTTGAAAGGAGAATCAAAAAGGGGGGACCCACGTCGATACCATACTGCTGGCACATTCAGTGGAGAACCAAACGTTCCCCATTAATTGTGAGAGCAGCACCTGCAGGCACACACACAGCTGTGTGTGTTTCCCTGCGGTGACCTGGACCTCATAAGGTCACCCCAGGTCACCGCAGGGGCGCCCCCCAGCAGCATGTGTGCAGACGCGGCAGTAACATTATCGGTTCATCAGAGTATCCAATGAACTCAAATGACAGCACACCTTGCGGCAGTAATGTCACAAGTTCATCGGCGTTCACAATGAACTCTGATAAACCTGTGAAGTCACTGTCGCGACACCCACAGTAGCGCAGGTGTCGCCAGGAAGTCATCCAAGTTCATTGGATACTCTGATGACATCCTGACGTCACTGCACACACACTGTTCGATACTCACCTGTCCCTGGCTATGTTGGTCCCAGTACTCAGGTCTCCGGCGTTGCTGCTTTCAGATTCGTGGTGCAGTGACTAAGCAAGGAGTAAGGGTCGGAAGCAAGTGGCAGCCGCGCCGAAAACAGCATCGCTGGAGACAGGCGAGTGTAGAAAATTATTTTATTTCAAAAACACGTTTTCTCTGGTATGTGTCACACGGATCATTTCAATGTGCGATCCGTGTGACAAACATGCTGCTGGGAAAAAACGCACATGTCGTGCAGGGTCACACGATCAATGTGAAAATACGGACATGTGTTTAACACCAGAAAATTACATGGGTACGTGTGGCATCCGTGTTAACCCGGATGTCACACATACCAGAAACACGAACGTCTGAAGGGGGCCTTACAAAGATTTTGAGGTACAAATAGGGAACAGAAAATGGCAGTAAAAATGTCTTTAAAATTTGTTTGTTATTTTAGCTATACCTTTTGCACAGATAACACTGAAATAACAGGGTACAAAACAAAGAAAGTAAAAAGGGTTCCAAGGAGGGAAAAGAGGGAGACTTGGGACAGGTATGGAGAATAGTTTTACAAGTAGGCTCTAAAGGTCCAGTCACACTAAGCAACTTACCAGCGATCCCAACAATGATAGGGATCGCTGGTAAGTTGCTAGGAGGTTGCTGGTGAGATGTCACACTGCGACGCTCCAGCGATCCCACCAGCAACCTGACCTGGCAGGGATCGCTGGAGCGTCGCTACACAAGTTGCTGGTGAGCTCACCAGCAACCAGTGACAAGCCCCCAGCGCCGCGTGGAAGATGCTGCGCTTGGTAACTAAGGTAAATATCGGGTAACCAACCCGATATTTACCTTGGTTACCACCGCACGGAGCTACACATGCAGAGAGCAGGGAGCAGCGCACACTGAGCGCTGGCTCCTTGCTCTCCTAGTTACAGCACACATCGGGTTAATTACCCGATGTGCACTGCAGCTAAATGTGCACAGAGCAGGGAGCAGCGCACAATGCTTAGCGCTGGCTCCTTGCTCTCCTAGTTACAGCACACATCGGGTTAATTAACCCGATGTGTGCTGCAGCTAAATGTGCACAGAGCAGGAGCCGGCACTGACAGTGAGAGCGGAGGAGGCTGGTAACAAAGGTAAATATCGGGTAACCAAGGACAGGGCTTCTTGGTTACCCGATGTTTACATTGGTTACCAGCCTCCGCAGAAGCCGGCTCCTGCTGCCTGCACATTTAGTTGTTGCTGTCTCGCTGTCACACACAGCGATCTGTGCTTCACAGCAGGACAGCAACAACTAAAAAATGGCCCAGGACATTCAGCAACAACCAACGACCTCACAGCAGGGGCCAGGTTGTTGCTGGATGTCACACACAGCAACATCGCTAGCAACGTCACAAAAGTTGTTCGTTAGCAGCGATGTTGCTAGCGATGTTGCTTAGTGTGACGGGGCCTTAAGAAGACAAATGTATGGCTAACTGCGCAAGGAATATGGAAACTTTCCAGACCAGAGGTTTCAAACTAAAATTGGATTTAAGGCCACTTAGAAAAATCCTGTTAGGGTGCACTGTTAAAATTTGGCTTCGGCTACATGGCGACTTTGGTTGCTACAGATGACGCCAAAGTTCGCTGTGTAACTGCTACAGTGCAGTGAACTACAGTGGTACCTCGGTTTTCATTGACATCGGTAATCGTTGGTTTCGGTTTACAATTTTTTTTACACAAAAATTTGCCTCAGTTTTTGTCAGAATGCCCATGTGACTATGCTGCTAATTTTGCGACAACAAATGGTGACCCATGCATTCTTCGGCTCTGTGTGGCGTTGTGTGAGTACCGCTCGTCAGTTTCAAAATGTATGTAACAAATGTAAGATAAAATGTTTTTTATTCTTTACATTAGTATTTTATATTCATTTTATATTCATTACTTATAGTTTTTAGTATTAAACACTATCTTTATTCTCTATAAAATGTGTTTTTGGTGTGGATTTTACATTGTCTAAAACAAATTAATTGGATTTACATTGATTCCTATGGAAATAATTGCCTCGGTTTTCATCGATTGTATTCAGACGGATTATCAACGAAAACTCGGTTTACGAGTAACTTGGTGTGCGAGTATTTCGCTATACGAGCAAAGCTTGCTGTAAATTTGTAACACTGTTTACGAGCAATTGTGGCACCCTGGACTAGCCAGGTAGCCACAGACAAAACACACACACACACCCCCATCCCCGGACAGTTACAATAGTCAGACACAAAACCCTTGTTGCCTCCCTCCAGGGTCTGATGTCCACACCAGGGGGGGCGGAGCCAGGCGATTGGCCCCACCCACCGAGGAGTTCACAGGCCTGGAGGCAGGAAAGCAGTCAGTTAGAGTTTGGAGGAGTGTAGTTCAGGAGGTGAAAGTGAGAGGTCACGTTCTGCGGGTGTTTGGGTTGGAGCCCAGGCACTGAGAGCAAGGTTGGCAGACAGTGGTGGCCGTCTGCAGGAGTTGGTGGAACTCCGCAGAGCCGTAAGGACCGGGGCTGGGCGGTGGCCCACCGGTACCGGGGAACAGAGTGAAGCTAAGCACACCCAGGCAGGGCCATCGGACCCTGACCAGGCTTGGAGCCGCCGACAATAGTCAAATCCGAATGTGACAGGAACCCCCGGGGTTGCCTAACAACCAAGTCCCGATTGAAGGCAACCGCTCACACCATGAGGACATACAGCCAACGCCACCGGCTAGAAGTCCAAGGGCCAGCGCCTGCAGGCAAAACGGGCTCCTCCGGTATCTATACACCGGGGAGCGGACTACCGTTGGGAAGCCATTGGAGTCAACACAGTACACAAAGGTGCAGGGAGAGACAGCCACCATCACCTGTCCGGGGAGAGACACAGCAGCCGGCTGCGGGACCCGTCCATCCAGCCGTTTGGTTTACCGGAGACTTTGTGCATCTCTTGCTGAGTGAGTACACCCGTGCCATCCAGCACCGCGCCGCACTGTCCCTGCAACCCTGCACCTCACCGACCCTGCCTCCCCGTCACACCACCGGGCCCCGGGACCACCAACCCCTACCCACAGAGGGGGAAAACAACATCCCAGCTGCTCCCTACCATCGCTCCCGGGATCCCCGTCACCAGCAGCGGTGTTGCCCATCTTCACCACAACCCGTGGGTGGCGTCACGGACTAAATCCCCAAACAAACCACCCCTTTTTACTCACGGGCAAGGAGCGCCACTCGAGTCCCCGGATCTGGCCCACCGCTCGAGCCACCGAGCAGCAGCCGCAGCGCCGGACCCGAGCGTTAGCAAGCACAGCGCCCCGCCGCCCGCGACACAATCTTTGCTGTATGAGCAAATACTCACCGCACACACTTCCGGTTCCATACTTTCACAGCGCTCTTACCCGCTCTTGCAGTCCGCACAAACACATACATTATGTTCACCTTATCCTCCATTCTCTCGGCGGCCTCCTGGTTCTTGTAGTCCGCAGGTATGTGTATCCGGTAACCATCGCGACGATGCAGGAGCTTCCGCTGTCAGCGCTTCTCAAAGGCAGAGCGCTGCCAAAGGCAAGCGGCTCATGCCTTTGACGTCAGCGCGCTGGCCAGTCAGAGGCAAGTGGCTCCTGCGTATGACATTAAAGCTGACAGCGGAAGCTCCTGCATCTTCGCGATGATTACCAGATACACATACCTGCGGACTACAAGAATGAGGAGGCTGCCGAGGGAACAGAGGGTAAGGTGAGCATAATATATGTGTGTGTGTGTGTGTGTGTGTGTGTGCGTGCGTGCGTGCGTGCGTGCGTGTGCGTGTGGAATGGCCCAATAGGAGACCAGGATGGGACATGGTGGAACGAATTGTCTGAGCTTGCATTATTTCCTATGGGAAATTTTGCTTTGCTAGATGAGTAACTTGGTTTACAAGCACACTCTCAGAACGGATTGTTCTCGTAAACCAAGGTTCCACTGTACAAGTAAAACTATTCTATATGTAATATGACCCCAAATATCCTTGTATACATCAACCCACCCATACATTTATTAGTATTATAGTATGCCTCCCAATACAAAGTTTGATAGCCCCAAAGTCACCCTGCGTGTTTACTATATGATCATCCCATAGCCATATAATATACAGTATGATAGCCCCACATGTTTGGGAAGTTACGATTACAAGTACACCAAATATGTCCTTGTTATTTGCTGATTTGTGATGTTTATTTAATGTACTTATTTTAAAGCGCATTAAAAAAGACATTGTAATTGTCACTTTTTAATAGTTTTCTAAGAAAAAAATCTCTATTCTCCCTCTAAAAATACAGGTATATAAAGATATGCTATGTGCGCACGTTGCGTAATTTCATGCATTTACGCTGCATATTGTACTGCAACAAAAATGCATGCATCCTGCGTCCCCAGCACAATCTATGAAGATTGTGCATAATTCATCCGCACGTTGCATTTGAGAGTGCAGCGATTTGCATGCTGAAATTTTGATCCAAATCGCTGCGATCAAAAAATCAACATGTCACTTCTTTCGTGTTCTTTGGATGCTGCTCCCACTCTGTCTATGGGAGAGGCAGCATCCAGAGCGCATGAAATCGGCATCTATTCTGCAGACACACTGCATCCATTCTGCAGTGTTTCTGAAGCGATTTGAAGCGCACATGCACTGCCAAATCGCTGCAGATTTTTCAGCATGGACACTACGCAACGTGCGCACATAGCCATATGCTACTATGTACAATGTACCTTTATATATATTCTATATATTCTGCCTGTAGAGTCAGAGCCTGCAATGCAGCGTCAAGATAACAAAGTTTTCCAAGTGATATCAGTAGAGCCTGTGGCTCATGGCTTTACCTATTGCTTTAAATTATAAAAGGTTCTGCTTCAAGTCCCAGAGAAAGGAGAAAATTAAATGTTTCCAATTTTTATTTTTTAGTAATTTTATAGGAATAAAAAAGTGACTTTCTTCAACTTTAGAATACAAGTACATAGAAATACACTGCAATAGACATATGTTTCTCTATATACCAGTATAATGTGTTATGTTTACTGTTTGCAATAGAGCTCAAGTATGCCAAGTTCACTTGTCTTCTTCAATGTGAGCTGTGGCTCATTGCTGGAGTTACTACTTGCCAACATAGAGGTTGCGAGTTCAAGCCTCAGAAAAAATGAGAATTGTTTATTTAATTTCTGTATATGCAGAGAGATGTCAGCCCCATTCTCGAGGAGAAGCTACAGAGCCAGTAAAGAAGTTGAGACAAATGCCCTGACGTGCGGGGAATGAGCTCTCAAATCAGGAGACCCCTGCTAAATCCAGGACATTTAGGTACTATGGTATTTACAGTGCTGGCCAAAAGTATTGGCACCCCTGCAATTCTGTCAGATAATACTCAGTTTCTTCTTGAAAATGATTGCAGTCACAAATTCTTTGGTATTATCTTCATTTAATTTGTCTTCAATGAAAAAAAGAAAAAAAAAATTATCATAAAGCCAAATTGGATATAATTCCACACCAAACATAAAAAGGGGGTGGACAAAAGTATTGGCACTGTTTGAAAAATCACGTGATGCTTCTCTAATTTGTGTAATTAACAGCACCTGTAACTTACCTGTGGCACCTAACAGGTGTTGGCAATAACTAAATCACACTTGCAGCCAGTTGACATGGATTAAAGTTGATCATGGAGAAAAGAAAGAAGACCAAAGAACTGTCTGAGGACTTGAGAATCCAAATTGTGAGGAAGCATGAGCAATCTCAAGGCTACAAGTCCATCTCCAAAGACCTGAAAGTTCCTATATCTACGGTCCGCATTGTCATCAAGTAGTTTAAAGCCCATGGCACTGTGGCTAACCTCCCTAGATGTGGAAGGAAAAGACAAATTGACGAGAGATTTCAACGCAAGATTGTGCGGATGGTGGATAAAGAACCTCGACTAACATCCAAACAAGTTCAAGCTGCCCTGCAGTCCGAGGTTACAACAGTGTCAACCCGTACTATCCGTCGGCGTCTGAATGAAAAGGGACTGTATGGTAGGATACCGAAGAAGACCCCACTTCTTACCCAAAGACATAAAAAAGCCAGGCTGGAGTTTGCCAAAACTTACCTGAGAAAGCCTAAAACGTTTCTCTGGTCAGATGAGACAAAAGTAGAGCTTTTTGGGAAAAGCCATCAACATAGAGTTTACAGGAAAAAAAAGAGGCATTCAAAGAAAATAACAGTCCCTACAGTCAAACATGGAGGAGGTTCCATGATGTTTTGGGGTTGCTTTGCTGCCTCTGGCACTGGACTGCTTGACCGTATGCATAGCATTATGAAGTCTGAAGACTACCAACAAATTTTGCAGCATAATATAGGGCCCAGTGTGAGAAAGCTGGGTCTTCCTCAGAGGTCATGGGTCTTCCAGCAGGACAATGACCCAAAACACACTTCAAAAAGCACTAGAAAATGGTTTGATAGAAATGACTGGAGACAACTAAAGTGGCCAGCAATGAGTCCAGACCTGAATCCCATAAAACACCTGTGGAGAGATCACAAAATGGCAGTTTGGAGAAGGCACCCTTCAAATCTCAGGGACCTGGAGCAGTTTGCCAAGGGAGAATGGTCTAAAATTCCAGCAGAGCATTGTAAGAAACTCATGATGGTAACCGGAAGTGGTTATTCGCAGTTATTTTGGCTAAAGGTTGTGCAACCAAGTATTACCGTAGGCTAAGGGTGCCACTACTTTTGTCTGGCCCATTTTTGGAGTTTTGTGTGAAATGATCAATGATTTGATTTTTGTTTTATTCTCTTTTGTGTTTTTTCATTGCAAGCAAAATAAATGAAGATAATAATACCAGAGAATTTGTGATTGCAATCATTTCCAAGAAGAAACTGAGTATTATCTGACAGAATTGCAGGGGTGCCAATACTTTTGGCCAGCACTGTATAAGCTAAAACCAGAAGTAAAAAATGCATAAGTTGTGAACGTGTTTCTATTATACTTTTCCTAAAATTGATTCACTCATAGTTTTGGCTTACAAATACCAAGATAGAAAACTCATCGAATACTCAACATGTGCACGTGGCCTTAGAGGTTCCCTCTATCTGTCCTGAAGCAAGTTGCTTTAGAAAAATTTCTCTCACTACTCCATCTTATGCATTCTTGCTTCCAATCCTGATCTTCGAGGGTTTGATTGTGGGATGGAGGGAGGAGTTCCTTATTAAATATATAGGACAACGTGGTCCTTTGCGGTAAAGTAGCTCAACAACACAAACAGCTGGTATTAACAATGGTTTCCTTCAACCTACATGGCCTGCTGGCAATCTCTTCAGAAGCTTGTTACTTTCTCTGACAGTCACTCCAACTGCAGGACCACTTAAAATCTCTGTGGTTGACACAGCTCTGGCAGCAATGCTAACAAGGAGCAAAGCAGCAAGAATAGCAGTGATCCCATGATGACCAACAACCCTCCCTATCACCAGCAATCCAATAGGACACAAAGCACTTCTCACTTGCAGCAGTAAGCATCTGCATGAAGACCTCTAGTCCTCACCAAAATTAGTGGCATCCTTACTTCACTTTATCAGCCCAGGACGTAACACCCAACTACTGATCAGTAACTCACACGTTACTTTCCACAAATGGTAGTATAACAACCATTACAAGTAGGTTTGCACTTTATCACAGAAGGTCAGAAGGTTGTCAGGACAAACTGGGAGTGTAGCTTCTTAGTTGCTGGAAGGCTGCAACTTGCTGATCCTGGACCTAACAATTCCATAAAATATACAGGTTACAAGAGCTAATTAGTTTGTGCTGCAGTAAAAATGATTGCTATCAGTGGCAGAATCCGTAAACTTAGCCTATAATGACATTTACAAAAGTAATTGCTTATAATGATATTTCAAAAGTAGAAGCTCCCAAAATCAGTAGATAAAATCAATCATATCATCAGTGTATTACTTTTTAATAGCTATTGTTTGGTATGTTTTAATTTTATAAACTAGTAAATGCAGAACCGATCAAGGAAAGCAGGAAGGAATATATGGAGCACCTCTACAAGAACGACTGAAGAAAAGGAGACTGGAAATGATAGCGAACAGAACATCTTAAAAGACAAGGTCGTTGCTGAGATAAAGCTTCTGTAAAAAAAAACAAAAGAACCTGGATGTGACAATATTCCAATAGAACTAAAAGTCTTCGGAAGCCACAGTTGATGTCATCACATGCCTTTGTGAACAGATATGGACAACTGCTACATGACCCAAGGACAGGACAAGATCGGTGTTTATTCCTATTCCGAATAAGGGAGATGATACTGAATGTGGAAACTATTGTACTATTGTGCTCATACCTCATGCCAGCAAAATACTACTGAAGATCCTGCTGAGATGGCAACGGCCTTAAGGCCCAGTCACACTAAACTTACCAGCGATCCCAACAACGATACAACCTGATAGGGATCGCTGGTAAGTTGCTAGGAGGTCGCTAGTGAGATGTCACACTAAGCGACGCTCCAGCGATCCCACCAGCAACCTGACCTGGCAGGGATCGCTGGAGCGTCGCTACATGTGGAAGCATGCTGCGCTTGGTAACTAAGGTAAATATCGGGTAACCAACCCGATATTTACCTTGCTTACCAGCGCACACCGCTTAGCGCTGGCTCCCAGCACACCTAGCCACAGTACACATGGGGTTAATTACCCGATGTGTACTGCAGATACATGTGCAGAGAGCAGGGAGCTGCGCACATTGCTTAGCGCTGGCTCCCTGCTCTCCTAGCTACAGTACACATGGGGTTAATTACCCGATGTGTACTGCAGCTACATGTGCAGGGAGCCGCGCACATTGCTTAGCGCTGGCTCCCTGCTCTCCTAGCTACAGTACACATGAGGTTAATTACCCGATGTGTACTGCAGCTACATGTGCACAGAGCAGGAGCCGGCACTGACCGCTGAGAGCGGCGGAGGCTGGTAACTAAGGTAAATATTGGGTAACCAAGGGAAGGGCTTCTTGGTTACCCGATGTTTACTGTGGTTACCAGCATCCGCAGATGCCGGCTCCTGCTCCCTGTGTGGCGCCCCTGACCTGGTCAGGCACCACTGAGTACTGCACCCATGCTGGGGACAGTACAATACAGGTAATCCAGAAGGCTGACCGGGGTGTGGAACACAGGCGCATAGTGATCAGGTCTCACACATGTACCCATGAGAGGACCCCTGGGGATCCCAGGAGGGGGAAAAGCCTTCACCTCCACTGGAATAGTGGAGGGGGCCAAAAGCCTCCATCTCCTCTCAAGGGGTGTGGTAAGAGAGTCTGGTTGCTAGGTGGCGTAGGCAGGCACAAAAGGGAAAAGAGAAGGAGGAGTAAACAGTCTAGAGTCTGCAGCAGAGTGTGGAGGAGTGAGGAGCAGAAAAGCGAAGCTCTGACAGGAGCAGCAGTGAAGGTCCCAGATGTGAGCCGGTTCAGAGCAGAGTCCAGGGAGCTCCGAGGAGAGCTGACCCCTTCCCCTGGGCTGCTGTAGTCTGACAGCGTCCGCGCAGTGGCTACCGACGGGGGAGAACGGTCACCTAGGAGTGCTACCCGAAACCCATCTCCAGCTAGAGAGAGAGCACAGAGTGGGAAGTAAGGAGACTGCTAGGGAGAACCAGGCCCAAACGGGCGGCAGATCCCGGAGTGGGGATAGATCCACCTTTCCCTGCTAAACCTGCCGGTGTGGGGCCCTCAAAGCCCACACCACAACACCACAAAAGCCGCAGCCACGTAGCCACAGTTAGGGCCCATAGCTCACAGGAGGCAAGCAGCTGGAGTGAGCTGGTCCAGGCCACAAGCAAACGGCAAACGAAGGGGAGTGAGGCTTCAGCAACTTCCCTGGGTGACCCCCATAGGGACTAAAAGTCGGGGTTACCCCAAACCACCAAGGGCTAAGGAAGGCGAGTTGGTAGTCACCATCAGAAGTCAGCCTAAAGGATACCTGGTTCCCGCCTGGTTCATCCCAGCTACGCCCGGGTTACTCACCCTGCCACCTGAAGTGAGTAAAAACCCTGAAAGACATTCTGCCTGTGTGGAGTTATTCTGCGCCTTGTGGTTCTACGCACCTACACAGGGCCCTGGGGCTTGCCTCACTCTCAGGAGGCTATTCCAACTAACTGCACTCACCATCAGCCCCAGGCGTCCCTCAACCTGCAGTGGCGGTCCCCACTGACCGCAATACTGAGAGTGGCGTCACGACAAGTAGAAGATTTCCTACCTGTGACAAGATCCAGCCGAGTGGAGTCCCTGAAGGTAATGCACCGACACTACACCTGTGGGGCTTCACATCTGGCGTCACGAACAGGATAAGGACTAGACCTGTCCAGACAGGTGACCATGTGCCTGGGCGGTCCGCTTGAAAAATTGGAAGCGCCGCCATATTGCCACCATGAAAAGCGCGCTGAAAAAACAACAGCAGCCCGCGCTGGAAGAAGTTACCGCCCACGAAGAGGTGTGGCTACCCAGAGATCCCCTGCAGAGTTCTGACCTCGCTTGTGAAGAGAGCGGAAGCGTCCAGAGACGTCGGGACAGAAAGGGAGCCAGAAGCCTGCTGCTGGGAGAGGAGCTGCTGAAAGAGGCAGAGCGGAAACTGAACAGCTTGCTACTAGAGGCAACGACGAGTCGACTGCTGGGAAATCGTACAGAAGAGGGCGCAGAAGAAATGGCGTCTGACCGCAGAAACCCAGAACCGGGCTCCGCTGCCTGGTGGTATCGGGAGCTGGCCCAGTTCTGCGACCGACTGGAGACCCGGGTCGTGGAGCAGATCAGAGAAGAACGCATGGAACTTCTGGAGATGGCTGCCGCGGTTCAGGCCTATGAGGGGAGAGCCGCGCGCCGAGTGCCAGACCGGGCGGTGACGACTCAGACCCCGATGCTGCCACCGATGGGTGAGTCCAGTGATGCCCCTGCCAGCGCGAGTGCCCCGACCCCTGCTGCCACGCCCGCGGTCCCTGAAGAGGCGTCCGGCGCGGCGACGCTGAAGCAGGCCGCAGCCACGCCAGGTGCAGCCCGCCAAGCTCAGGCCGCCGCAGCGATGCCCTGCTCGGCCCACCAAGACCCGGTCCCTGCAGCGACGCCCAGTCCGGCCCGCAGAGAACCGGCTGCCACCGCGACCCTCATCCGCGCCGCAGGTGTGACGCTGACCCAGGCCGCAGCCCCGTCAGGTGCGGCCCGCCAAGCCCAGATCGCTGCAGCGACGCCCAGCCCAGCCTGCAAAGACCCCATCGCAGCTGCGACGCCGATCCAAGCTGCGCCAGAAACGCCCATCCAGGCCGCCGCCATGCCAGGCGCGGCCCGCCAAGACCAGGCCGCCGCCATATCGGGCGCGGCCCGCCAAGAAAAGACAGACGTACCATTTTCCCCGGCCTGCAAGGCCAGAGCAGACACCGCTCCCCAGTCCAAAGAGGTCCCTGCTGGAAAGCCCACGCTGGGGGAGGACCCCGCATACTGGCAGCTGAAGGCTGACATGGAGGCCAAGTTTCCACAATGGTTGGTGGACCAGTACATACTCCCTCCGCATACCCCCAAGACGACTCCTGCAGCAATCATGCCAAAAAGATCCCTGCCTGGGCCTGCTGAAGAAAGTCCATCCCCAGCACTGCCACCAAAGGAGTGCTCAGAAGAACTAAGGGGGAGGGGAGGCCAGGAAGCTGAGGAGCTGACCCAGGAGCCATCAGCAGTGGATCCATGCCCAGAGCCGGAGATGTTGCCATATTCTCGCTGGGATGAAGAGGAAGATTTATCCAGCAACCTCACCTGGGAGCCTGCCAGCAGTGAAGCAGCCACCCAGCAGAATCAAGCCCGCAAGACACGGCGCCGTAGCCGAAACCAGTTGTCACCTGCTCCGCCATCCCCAGAGCAAAGAGATGACATAACGGCCAGAGACCTAGAAGAAAAACGGTTCCTGAGAAGAGCCAAAGCACAGGTCAGAGGACCCCTTTGTAGAGGAATTGTGGAAGACTTTAGCCTGAAGTCAGGATATGGATTCATCGTTGCACCTGGCATAAAGGAAGGCATTTTTGTCAATAGGAGAGACGTCAGAGCTAATTTGCCCAGAGGACATCCTGGAAGGAACCTGCGTACAGGAGACTCCGTACAATTTACCATGCATCAAGGAGAAAGAGGCTGGTATGCGCTAGATGTAGCACCATGTCCTAAAGAAGAAGAAAGGAAAGACAGCGATAAAGAAAGAAAAGACAAAGGACCTACTGATGAGACAACCACAGATGAAGAAAGAGATCAAGGAAGCAACAGGTGCCGCAGCCCTACAGGCCCAAGCCCTGGTGAAGAGGAGTCTGCATAAGTTCAAGTAAAGTACAGCAAGTTTTGACCAGTTGGAAAGTTTGTTTTGCAACGTTTTAAAAGTTCAAGTATGTGCCCACATAAACTTGTGTGAGAAAACCATAAACCTTAAGGCTATGAACTGGCTATAGCCACAAACTCTCGCAGTGTAAATAGTTACACCAGAGGGCACCACCACCACCAGAGTCAGCCTGTTTAGGGGCTTGGCTCGTCTGCAACCAGGGGGCCCGTCCGTATATAGGGCCTTGGCTTACCTGCAACCAGAGAGCATGCCTGTTTATGGGGCCTGGCTCTCCACCACAAAGAGGGTACCTGGTCAGCACCAACTGTGGAGGCCGCCTCTGGATCCTGCCAGAAGTGGCTGAAGGCGCGGCTTCACCAGGCCAGGTATACCCTGAGACCACCAGACCATGAAAGCCGCCTCTACATCCTGCCAGAAGTGGCTGAAGGCGCGGCCAACGTGAGAGGGTTTTGGGTGGGTTAACGGACTTGTGGGTGGAGGGTGGTGATGTATGGTACCTGGTGCTTTTAAAATGTTTTACATGTTTTAATGTTTTATGCATTTTTAAAATGTTGTCTTGCAGCCCGAGGACGTGCTGGTGATAACTAAGGGGGAATGTGGCGCCCCTGACCTGGTCAGGCACCACTGAGTACTGCACCCATGCTGGGGACAGTACAATACAGGTAATCCAGAAGGCTGACCGGGGTGTGGAACACAGGCGCATAGTGATCAGGTCTCACACATGTACCCATGAGAGGACCCCTGGGGATCCCAGGAGGGGGAAAAGCCTTCACCTCCACTGGAATAGTGGAGGGGGCCAAAAGCCTCCATCTCCTCTCAAGGGGTGTGGTAAGAGAGTCTGGTTGCTAGGTGGCGTAGGCAGGCACAAAAGGGAAAAGAGAAGGAGGAGTAAACAGTCTAGAGTCTGCAGCAGAGTGTGGAGGAGTGAGGAGCAGAAAAGTGAAGCTCTGACAGGAGCAGCAGTGAAGGTCCCAGATGTGAGCCGGTTCAGAGCAGAGTCCAGGGAGCTCCGAGGAGAGCTGACCCCTTCCCCTGGGCTGCTGTAGTCTGACAGCGTCCGCGCAGTGGCTACCGACGGGGGAGAACGGTCACCTAGGAGTGCTACCCGAAACCCATCTCCAGCTAGAGAGAGAGCACAGAGTGGGAAGTAAGGAGACTGCTAGGGAGAACCAGGCCCAAACGGGCGGCAGATCCCGGAGTGGGGATAGATCCACCTTTCCCTGCTAAACCTGCCGGTGTGGGGCCCTCAAAGCCCACACCACAACACCACAAAAGCCGCAGCCACGTAGCCACAGTTAGGGCCCATAGCTCACAGGAGGCAAGCAGCTGGAGTGAGCTGGTCCAGGCCACAAGCAAACGGCAAACGAAGGGGAGTGAGGCTTCAGCAACTTCCCTGGGTGACCCCCATAGGGACTAAAAGTCGGGGTTACCCCAAACCACCAAGGGCTAAGGAAGGCGAGTTGGTAGTCACCATCAGAAGTCAGCCTAAAGGATACCTGGTTCCCGCCTGGTTCATCCCAGCTACGCCCGGGTTACTCACCCTGCCACCTGAAGTGAGTAAAAACCCTGAAAGACATTCTGCCTGTGTGGAGTTATTCTGCGCCTTGTGGTTCTACGCACCTACACAGGGCCCTGGGGCTTGCCTCACTCTCAGGAGGCTATTCCAACTAACTGCACTCACCATCAGCCCCAGGCGTCCCTCAACCTGCAGTGGCGGTCCCCACTGACCGCAATACTGAGAGTGGCGTCACGACAAGTAGAAGATTTCCTACCTGTGACAAGATCCAGCCGAGTGGAGTCCCTGAAGGTAATGCACCGACACTACACCTGTGGGGCTTCACACCTGCACATTTAGTTGTTGCTCTGTCGCTGTCACACACAGCGATGTGTGCTTCACAGCGGGACAGCAACAACTAAAAAATGGCCCAGGACATTCAGCAACAACAAACGACCTCACAGCAGGGGCCAGGTTGTTGCTGGAAGTCACACTAAGCAACATCGCTAGCAAGTTGTGCATCAGCAGCGATGTTGCTAGCGATGTTGCATAGTGTGACGGTACCTTTACTTTGACAAAGAGCTGCCAGAGGGACAAGCAGGATTCATAAAAGGCAGAGGAACAATAAATGTAATTGCCAACATTAGATGGACACTAAAAAAGGCCAAAGAATATAACAAGGACTCTTTTTTTTTTTGCTTCATGGACTACAGTAAAGCCTGTGTATACTACCTGAAACTTTTGTATGCCATAAAGGATATGGGTGTGACAAACCATCAGATCGGCCTCCTCAGGAACCTTTGCATCGAGCAAGAAGCAACAGTCCAAACGGCACACGGTGACACGGCATGGTTCAAAGTAGAGCGAGGCATCAGGCAAGGCTGCATCCGGTTACCATAACAAAATATTCTTTGCAGCGGAGATTTCAAGAAAAGTACCAACAGTACATATTGGTTATTAATTTAATTAACTCCTTAAAAACTAAAAGTTTATTATGTACTCAATTTCTCCATTTTTGTTGAAGAAATCTTCTGAGAAAGTTTAGTTTTTTTTTGTTTTTTTTTTTACTTTTACATAGGAGTATGAAAAATGAAAATATTGCTTAGGCTGGGCTCACACAAGCTTATAACATGGACACAAGATATCTGATATTTTACAGTATAGCACAAGGACTAATATCATAGTATGGCGCAGTGCCGACAAGCTTTTTTTCCGATGCCGATCCAGCATGCAGCACAAATTGGATGGCAAACACCCATTCACGTCTATGGGTGAATGAAAATCATCGGACTGCACCAGGGATCACAGAACTAGGATCTTTTGTTCTCCATATTCTCCTGCCAGTGTGCATCCATTCTCTTATGCGATTGAAGAGGATCTCACCAAGCTGACACAGATAACACACTGATCAGAGTTTGATCGGATTGTCATTTACATAATCGATCAGTTTCTCTCAAAAGAGACAATCTACACTCATGTGAGCACAACATGAGGTCACATGCACACGTTGAATATTGGGTGAGGTTTTTCTCCCCTCAAGATTTGTAAGACAAAACCAGAAGTGGGTGACAATACAGAAGTGGTGACGTGTTTTTATTATCCTTTTCCTCCCATTGATTAACTCCTGGCTTTGGCTACAAATACTGAGGTGAAAAACTCACCAAATACTCAATTTACACACTTGGCCTTGCTGTTTGTGTAGTCTTGAAATTAAAAGGTTACCTGGTGTCATTCACTCATGTGCAGGTTACTGACCTAGAATAATCTCAAGCAAAGCTGCAATAATCATCAATGGACAAATACTACTCTTGATTGCTGTAATAAACACAAATTGTCGGTTTATACATTTTGTCCTAATACATAAACAAGGCTAAATTATAAAAACCTTTAGCTGTAGTAAATCAATCACACTTAAAATCTCCTTGGACTAATCTGAACTTGAGCTCCGTAAGTAAAGTCACTTCTAAGTCGCCACTAGCTTTAATCACTCACTGCTTATAGTACACTCCTGTTACGCAACGAGTTGGTTTAGGCCCCCTTCACATGTCAGTATAAAAACATGTATATGTGGCACGGTCCTTTTTAACCATCAGTGTTTAACATTAATCACTAGAGCTGCTCGGACTCGCAAAAAACTGGGATCGGCGGGCCACTGCTCAATTTAAAAAAAAACCCCGATCCGCTCGAGAATTCGGTACCCATATAAGTCTATGGGGACCAGAATCCAGAGATTAAAAATGTCGGTGGAAGGGATATGGGGGTAGGAGCGCACGCGGTGTACTCACCGAGGCTGTGTCATGGCGGCAAGCTGCTTCCAGGTCATGCTTTCCATTCCGGAGCTGACAATTGACTATTCACTGCTTTGCCTGCCCACCGGCGTATGCAATTGGTTACAGCTAGACTCGCCCTTACCCTGAGTGTCAGCGTGTCAGCTGACTGCAACCAATCACAGGCGCCAGAACGGCTGGTGGGCAGGGAAAGCAGTGCTCGTGTCTGTGGATCAGTATGATGGTATAAAAAAAAAATAAAAAATAAAACAATAAAACAATCAGCCCAGGGTCCCCGTATTCTGATGCCAGCACAGATAAAGCACACGGCTGCAGCTCCCAGTTGTCGGGCTTTATCTGTGCTGTGTATCCAGAGCCCAGAGTTACACATGCGAGAGATTCGCTTCACATCACCCGGCAGCTGCACACTCTCCTGACAGGAGCATGCAAGTATATAGAAACACATGCTGGCGACTCACTCTTGCCAGAAGAGTGTGCGGCTGTGCCGGGTGATGTGACGCGAGACTCGCACGAGTCCCTTGCAAGTGTGATTCCGGCCTAAGAGAAACCGCATTTCGCTGCTTTTATTCTTTATTATTTCAATAAATAATTTAAAAAAAAAACCACGACGTGCGGTCCCTCCCAATTTTGATACCCAGTCAAGATAAAGCCAGCTGGGGGCTGGAATTCTCAGCCTGCAGCCGCCCGATATTGCTGTGTCCATTAGATGTGACAATCCCAGTGCTTTACCCGCTCTTCCTGTTACCCTGGTGCTGTGGAAATCTGAGTAATAGCTGGGGTTATTAACAGTGCACAGCTGCTACTAAACCCTAGGTCAGTGATGGCGAACCTGTGGCACTCCAGCTGTTGCAAAACTACAATTCCCATCATGCCTGGCCATTCAAAGCAAAAGCTTTGGCTGTGAAGACATGATGGGAATTGTAGTTTTGCAACAGCTGGAGTGCCACAGGTTAGCCATCACTGCCCTAGGTTATTGATGGCACAAGTGTCTATAAGATACCTGCATCACTAACCTGTACATAAAAGTAGATAGATTGGAACCTTGGTTTTCAAGAATAATTTGTTCTGGGACTGTGCTTGTAAACAAAGTTACTCGTCTAGCAAAGCAATATTTCCCATAGGAAATAATGCAAGCTCAGACAATTCGTTCCACAACTTGTTCAATGTCTCATCCTGTTCCCCTATTGTGCCATTCCACACATGCACAAACACACACAAACACACACACACACACATTATACTCACCTTACCTTCCGTTCCATCGCCGGACTCCTGGTTCTTGTAGTTCGCCGATACAGGATGTGTATGGGGTAACCATCGCGACAGAGCACTGACGTCAAAGGCAGGAGCCGCTTGCCTCTGATTCGTCAGCACGCTGCCTTTGAGTAGAGTCTGACAGCGGAAGTTCCTCCATTGTCACAATGGTTATCCTATACACATTCTGTACAGGCGAACTAAAAGAACCATGAGGCCGGCATTGGAACGGAAGGTAAGGTAAGTATAATGTGTGTGAGTGCATGTTTGTGTGTGTTTGTGTGGACTGCAAGAGCGAGTCAGAGCACGATTAAAAGTACAGAACCGGAAGTGTGTGCGGTGAGTATTTGCTCGTGCAGTAAAGCTTGCTCGAAAACTGAGTTACAAATTTACAGCAAGCTTTGCTTGTATAGCAAAATACTCGCACACCAAAGGTACTCTTAAACCGAGGTTCCACTGTAAACACAAACAGAGAAAAAATCCTTTGTTTGGAATAAAATACAAAAACATACCCTCTTTCATTACTTTCTTAACCCTCAACACACCCGTCCAGGTACGGCGGAATCCACACTAGGTCCCACGCCACTTCCAACTCTGCTACATTTCACAGCAAGCGGCCATAGAACATGACCGCCAGCTGTGAGTGTAGACTATGACTGAGCTGCGCTGAGCGCAGTCAGACGCAGTCACAGGCTGGGGGCGCGTCTGACTGCAACCAATCACAGACAGGATGGCCGGTGGGCGGGAAAAGCTGTGTGTATAAGATGAGCCTAATGCGCAGTACAGGAAGTGAATGCGCGACCCAGAAGCAGTTTGCCGCCATGACAGCCAGTCACCGTAAGTATTGAAATCACGCTTAATTCTTGTTTTTTAAAATTTTCCCTTTAATTTCCCTAGTGCCGGATCATGCAGCAGTTTCAGCTGCTTCCTCTGTGCATTGAAACTATTCTCTAGAAAGGCATCTTTGAAACCGCGCGGATCTTGACTTTTACAGTCCGGATCCCCTCAGCCCTATTAATCACCCATCCATATGCATGTTTTAAAAACGTGTGTTTTCCGTTATAGATATGGAAAAGAAAATAAAGTTTCTCCTATACTTTTTTTTTTTTTCCAAAACGTTTTTTATTGATTTTTCAAATTTGTAAAAACATGACAAGTATCATTGCAAAAGAAGAACATTCGTCTGACAAAATGTGACATAGAGGTGGGTGATACCCCAATTTGGAGTTCCATGTTGCTGTTCGATTTAAGATAGTATACAGTAACATTAAACCAAAACATAGGTAATGAAATATAATATAACATATGCAATACAATTCGTTAAATCTCTGTGTCGTCCCTGAATGATTTCAATTTTGCTAGCGTGTCTTGGTATTCCCAACCGTCTCGTCTCCCCCTCCCGCCAGAGCCCCCTCCTAGGTGATTCTCAGTTTACCCAGGCTGTCCTGGATATCGCTCAGGATATACCACTCCGAGTGAACAAAAGGTGCCATCAGGTTAATTATTTCTCCCTGTGTGAATTGGCTTTCAATAAAATGTCTCCATCTCACAAAAAACTTGGCTGTCAACCCATCTTTATCCCTCTCCGCTTCTAGTTTTTCCCACTTCAGAAGGTTGTGTAGTTCGCCCACAACCTCCTTTATGGATGGGCCCTCCCTTTGAATCCAGTGTTTTAAGATGCAACGCTTAGCTATCATGGCTATGTCATGCGTTATTGCGTATTTCCTCTTTTCCTGCGCGCTCGGTCCTTCTCCTACTCCTCCCTCAAAGGAGTGGAAAATCCACACCATTAAGTCTAGTTTGCTGAAAATTCCCCATGTTGACTGGGCAAATAGTCTGACTTGGTTCCAGAACCTAGCGATTGTCTCACATTCCCATAGCCCATGCAGCATATCCGTTTTCTCTTTTTGACACTTAGGACACCACCTATCCCTACCTGGTATGTTGAAACCTATAATGGCCCTATGTAGAATTCTGAATTGAGTGTCTCTCCATCTCTCGTTGGTAATATGTTTCCGCACTTGTACCCATCCTCTCAGTATATCATCCACCACTTCTTCCCTTCCCAATTGTTTCCCCCACGCTTTTAAAGTCCGACTATCCTCCCGTGAGATAAGCACCCCCCTTAGCGATCGATAAATTTTAGAGACATTTATACTTGTTACATCACATTCCAGTAACTCATCAATCGAACTTCTGTTCAGCTCTCTTCCAACCACACCCAGGTCTCCTATTATTCAATGTTTCAATTGTTCATACTGGATGACATGTGAGCTATTAAGGTTGTACTTATCCAACACTTCCCGACCTGTCATCCACCTCCTGTCCTCCACATTCATAACATCTATCATTCTCCTGACTCCCCTCTCTTTCCATCTAGTAAATAGCTTGTTTTCTCGTCCCAGGGGAAAATTTGGGAATGCCCAGGGGTTCAAGTACTTGGACACTTTCCATGAGAGCCCCAGTTTTTTCCTTACCGACTTCCATGTTAGCATGGTGTCTCGGAATATAATTGAGTTCCTTATGTGCCCTTCAACCCTGGATAGTGGGGAGTGCAGAATGGACGTCAGATCCCACGGTGACGCATATTTAGTTTCCATCGCATGATCTGAGTGCCTACTCGTTCCTCTCACCCAATCAATTACATGCCTCATGATACATACAAGATTATACCCTTGGACATCTGGAAAGTTTAGACCTCCCTCCTCTGCTGACTTCATCAGCGTACGCAGCTTTATTCTGGGTTTCCTTCCCCTCCACAGAAATTCTGTATACGCGGAGTTGAGCTTATTCACATCCTTTAGTTTTAGCAATAGCGGGATTGTCTGGAAGGGATCCAGCAGCCTAGGAAAGCTCATCATTTTTATCAGGTGGCATCTTGCCAGTAATGGAAGTGGCAGACCTTTCCATCCCTTTAATTGAACTGTAATTTTCCTGATTAGCGGTCCATAATTCAAGTTATAGATTGTTTCCACCGATCTTCCTATATGCACTCCCAGGTATTTAATTGAAGATTGTGCTATAGGAATTCCACATAGACAGCCATCCCTTATTTGTCCCCCCATTGTCCCATGATGCCCCTTTAGGAACATGATCTCGCATTTTTTTTTGTTCAGTTTGAAACCGGAGAATGAACCAAATTTTTCAATCAAGGCAAGAGTCTGTGGCAAATCCGCAGCGGGGTCCCCCATATAAAGTATGATGTCATCAGCAAAAAGCGCTGTCTTTACTTCTGAACCCCTTATCTTGATTCCTTTAAAGCTATTTTGTCCCTGTAGTATTCTTGACAACGGCTCGATTGCCAGGTTGAATAAAAGAGGAGATAATGGGCAGCCCTGTCTTGTTCCCTTCATCAAAGGGAACACGTCTGATAGAAAGCCCGGAGTGTGTACCCTAGCTCCCGAGTTGGCATAAAGGTTTCTAATGTAAAGTCTCATCTTGCCTACAATCCCTATGGCCTCCATTACCCTGTCTAACCACCCCCAATTTACATTATCAAACGCTTTTTCTGCGTCAAGTGTAACTAGGGCAGGTCTAGCCCCTCCCTCAGTGAGACCCAGTCTAACCGCGTCTACCACTAGAATTGTCTTTCGGATATTGGTAACGGCATTTCTCCCCTTAATAAACCCCACCTGGTGATTCATAATGATCCTAGGTAAGATCTCGGCCAGTCTATTAGCCATGATCTTGGACATAATTTTTAAATCCTGATTTATGAGCGATATAGGTCTATAACTAGAGGGATCATCCAGGTCCTTGGTTCCCTTGGGGAGTAATTTAATATATGCTATGTTGGAATTTTTGGGTATTTCCGCCCCTCCCAGGAAAGCATTAAAGACTGAGGTTAGATCCGGCGAGATCAGATCCTTCAGAGCCTTATAGAATTCACTATTGAAACCATCAGGTCCCGGTGCCTTGTTGGTGTTAAGCTCCCCAATTGTTCTCGTCACCTCCTCTACTGTGATATCTGCGTTTAAGGCACTCAAATCTTCCTCCGTCAAGCTAGGCATTTGGGCTTGTCTTAGCCACTCTGCCTCATCAGTCATGTCGTTATTCCCTGACCCATATAGTTTTCTATAGTAATCTCCCAACAGTTTATTAATGTCCTTAGGATCCGTAGTCACCTCTCCCCCCTTTGTTTTCAGTTTAGAGATCACTGTCATCTTTCTGCTGCCCCTTGCCAGATTGGCCAACATCCTTCCCGCCTTGTTGCCAAACCTATGTAAGTCAACCTCCTTGTGCGACCAGAATAGTTGTTCCTTTTTTTTGGCCCATTCGTCAAATCCCTCTTTTGCCTCCAGCCATCTGCCTTTTGTCATGGGAGATCTATTTGTCACATAATTTGTATATGCTACCCGTACTGCTTCACTATGGAAATTATAATTCTCATTGGTTTTCCGTTTGATCATGGCTGCGTACCCCACCAGACGGCCCCTTAGGACCGCTTTTGCCGTTTCCCAAAATATCACTGGGGACTCTCTATGTTCCTTATTGTCCTCTGCGAATTCTCCCCACCACTCCTGTAGCACCTTATGGAAATTATCTTGCCTGAGAAGGAACGATGGGAATCTCCATATGATATCGGTACCTCTCCTGAATTTCTCTCTAATGCCCAATCTCACCGGACTATGATCAGAGATCACCATATTCTCTATCACACAATCTTGCGTTCTACTCAGTAAATCCTGCGAGATCCAGAACTGATCAATACGTGACCAGCTATCATGAGGGTGAGAGAAGTGTGTATACTCTCTGTCATGTGGGTGAGTTAGTCTCCAGATGTCTTTCAGTCCTACGTCTTCTAATGTTACATCCCTATTGTCTAAACTCCTGCCCACATTAGCTGTCCCCTCCTCGCCCCTCCTCCTATCTTCAGCTGAGTCTGGGACGGTGTTAAAATCGCCTCCCACTATAATGTTAGCCTCCCCATCTGCTAATATGGTGGCCTTTATGTCATCATGAAATGTGATTTGTTGTGAATTTGGGCCATAGACATTATAAATACTGAGTTTACCCGCTGGACTAACGATTGTTAAGTGCTGCCACCTTCCATGGTCGTCTGCCTCATGTGCCACTACCTCATGACTGAATTGTTTATTTATTAGAATCATAGTGCCCGCTTTTCTACCTTGTGCCGCTGCCCCGTAAACGGTGCCCACCCAATGTTTCTTCATGCGGAAAAAGTCCTCCCCCCCCAAGTGGGTTTCCTGTAATAAGGCAATGTCTGTCTTTAGTCTTTTCAGATGTCTCAATATCATTGCTCGTTTGTTAGGTGATCTCAGCCCTTTAACATTCCACGTAGTTATCTGTATCATGTTTACCTGTGTATTCTGCTTTTACTACTCCCTCCCCTATGGGCCCCTGCATCAAGGAAGACGAGATGTTCGACACTAGAATCACAGTTGGTACCACAAAATCGACACTCCCTTTCCCCACCTTGCAAATATAACAAATACAACAAAAAGCATGTAACTGTAAAACATATTTTCCCTTCCGAGAAATCCACGGCGCTTCCCGCCACGTTGGTGAGCTCCCCTATTCCTAGCCAAAATATGTAGCTCCCTAATCACCCCCCAAAAAATATATGTTCTATCCCCGGACTAACTGGAATAAGCCTTTGAAAATTATGCAAAAATTAGCACAGTATGTCAAAACCTCAGCAAGATTCTCCAGTCCTACTTATCTCTGACTCCAGGTAGCCATCAGTCCGCCCAGAACAGGCCCACTTCATTTGAATTTGGATGATGTTCCTGGACAAAGGAGAAAAAGAAAAAAAGAAAAAAAGACCAAGGGGAGAGAAGATGGAGAAAGAAAGAAGATGAACAAAAAAAAAAAAAAAAGAGGAGAGGGGGGGGAAGAGGACCCAGACTTTGGGATGTTTTCCTCTCTTTTCTCCCTTCCCCCTCCTCCTCTCACCTCCCCAACCCTCTCTCCGTAATGCATCCTCCTCAACGCCTCTCCCTGTTTGGGAAGAGAAAAAAAAAAAAAAAAAAAACAGGCAAAAAAAGGAAAAACAATGAGCGAGTTCCAGTTCAGGTATCATGGTTTCTCTCCAAGGGGTTGGTTCCTGTGTTCCAGGCGAGAATTATGCTGTCGACCCGGGCTTGGCCTCCTTTCCTCCCTGGTTTCGACTTGCTTTTGTCCCCCAAGACGTCCCACATCTCTTCCTGAGCTTGTGGGGGATCCTCTTCTATTATTCCCTTCTCCACTAGCTCCTTTTTCTTGCCTTTCTGACCTGGTCTTGTTGAGCTCTGCCATGAGAATGTTTTCTGCTTCTTTGTAGTCCTTGTAGTATACAAACGAGCCATTGGGGTTTCTAACTTTCAGTGTAGCAGGGTATAATAGCTGGCACTTTACTTTTTTGTTGTACAGAAATGAGCAAATTTTGGTAAATTCTTTTCTCCTTCTGGATACTTCCGCTGAATAATCCCCAAAAATTAGCAGTCTGTTGCCTTGATATTGTAGTGGACGCTTTCGTTCTCTAAAGGCCCTCAATATTTCCTCCTTATGCTTATAATCAAGGTATTTGACAATCACCTGCCTGGCTCTTATCGGGGTATTCTTGTTTGAGTTTTGGCCATCTCCCTTATTCGCCTCCTGGTGTCTCAGTGGACCCACTCTGTGGGCTCTTTCAACTCTGAATTTCGCCTTTATGCCCAGGGCCTGCGGTAGCTCCAACTCGCGTATATTATCCAACTGTCCAATCGACACAGACTCTGGCAACCCGACTATACGTAGGTTGTTTCGTCTCGATCTGTTTTCCAAATCGTCCGCTTTATCCTTCAAGTATTCATTAGATTTTGCTAGAGCTGCTATTTGTGCTTGCATAGCCAGTATTGTCTCCTCGGAGTCAGATATTCTCTGCTCTGATTCTGCCAGTCTAGAGGCATGGGCATTTATCTGTTTTTGCATATTAGCTAATGATGTTTGTATGGCTGCCTCAATAGCCACTTTAACCTCTTTTGACAAGTGTGATGTCACTTCTTCAGCCAGTTTTTTATAGTCCACATTAAGCTTTTGTGTGTACTTGTCTTGGCCTGCAGGTGGTGCTGTTTTCTTAGTTCTCTTTGTCTGGACTGGGCCACCACCTCCATCCCCCAATAGCTTGCAGGCTTGTGATGTTGGTGTAGTAGGCTGCTTTTTGTTTCCTTTGGAAGGGGTACTATGAATTCTTGCATTTGACTTCCTGTGAGTCTGAGTGGGATTAATCTCCCTGTGCTGTTTGTCAGTTTCATCCTCCAACACTGCTGTGTCTTTGAGCTGCCCTGCTTTGTCTGCATCTTCTCTCCCCTCTGCCTCCATATCCCCTTCATCCTCCCATTGCGATCCACCATCATCAGTCCCCTGCATCCACCTCTCTCCTGCTGTGTCCTCCTGTGACTCCTTGCTCATATCTTCCTTATCTCCTGTCTCCTCGCTCATATCTCCCTTATCTCTCCCCTTCCAGCTCTGTGTTTGCTTTTCTGAGTCTCTCACCATGCGTTCAGGCTCCTCCCCCATCAGGCTCGGCGCCATTATCTTATCTTCTCCCCTGTCCATATCAAAGCTTCTCCAGGCTGACTCACCGCTCCCAGAGCTTCTCAGGAGGTACCGTTCCATAGCTGTCTGCTTTAGGTAACCTCCTGTGCTGCTCTCTGTTTGGTGGCTCGTCCGGGGGGTCTGTTTTTAGTCGGTTTCTGTGAGGGGTGGCAGGAGATTCTCCTCTATGCTTCCACCTCAGCCAGGACAGGAACCGGAAGTCTCCTATACTTTTAATGTTAAACATGTACAGCACACTGTACATAGATGCCATCCATATGCCGTACATGTTTTTTCACAGACTCATAGACTATTTGTGTGCAGAGTTCCACTAGTATAAGAAAAACAAAAAAGGTTTAATATGAGACCAAAAGGGGGGGGGGCCGTATGAGTTATTGGATTACAGTGGGGTCATAGGGGTAAACTTGACTTTGGGTTCCTTGATGGAGATGAGATTTGTAGTTTTCCTAGATAGTGGATCTGGAGGGGCAGCAACGGTCTGTAGATGACAATGTTGCCTAAGGGAATAAACGCAGTGAAGGGGGATGGTTGGGATTAGGCAATACTGTTACAAAACAAGGTAGTACAATGATGCTAGTACCTGGCATATGAGGGCTGTCTGATCAGAATTAGCCCTTATCGTCTGTGCTGCCAAAAAAAAAAAAAAAAATGGACATGTCTTCTTGTAATTTACATGGACATGGTACGTGGGATAACACAGACATGTGAAGACGACTATAGGTTATAATGGGGACGTGTGGCATCCATGAAAAAGTGTTACGCATAGGAATGCCAAGTACCAGAAATACTGAAGTGTGAAGGGGGCCTTACAGACATGTTGGCCCCTATTGATCTGATCATCATCATTTATGTGCAGATTTTAAGCATTTAAATCTCAGAAAATCATTAAACTTCACAACTGCCAAATCTTGAGGACACAGCCAAAATCCGCAGTGGTAATTGCTGTTGCCCCTTCATCACCAGGCGATTTTCCGTTTTTGCTCCCCTTCTTCCGAGAGCCGTAACATTTTTATTTTTCCGTCAATCTTGCCGTATGAAGGGCTTGTTTTTTGCAGGACGAGTTGTGCTTTTAAATGAAACCATAAGTTTTATAGATTGTACAGCAAAAAAATTCCAAGTGTGAAAAAATTGCGAAAAAAAAGTGCAATTTCATGATTGTTTTAGGCATGTTTTCTTCACCGTGTTCACTGTGTTTGTGTTGTACAAAACAAGGTAGTACAATGATGCTAGTACCTGGCATATGAGGGCTGTCTGATCAGAATGCCCAAATATGTAATGCTCAGGTTAGATGTGGTGTCTAGAGGAGGATTAGAAGACTGTTAATACACAAAGATATTCTAGATGGTTACAGGCTTAGCAAAGTGACTAAAGATCTGCCTGGTGCAGGAAAAGCAGGTATAGTAAGCATGCACTTGCATTGCAGTGGTGGTCAGCTGCGCGAACGCTGGATACACAGGAACAGATTTTCCTTAGGAGTGTGCTTAGAGGCACTGTGGATCTGATGGGAGCAATGGGTGCTCGGGTTTTGGCAGTGAATCACGGTACACGTGGAGGAGAGTTCCGGACAGAAAACTACTTCCTCCAGTGACTGCGCACAAGGGAAAGCTGGGTGACGTCACTCACAGAGGGCTACAAAAGTCAGTAAGGAGCAAAACAGGAGCACAAACTAACACGTTTCAAAGGCAGTCAGGCCTTTTTCATCCCCCTTTTTGGTCTCATTTTAAACCGGTTTTTCCTGTACTACAGTAGTGTGAAGGCCTAGGCTATGAATCATTTGTCCATTATAATAATAATATAAGATAATCTGTCCTCAGAATACTTATGTATTGCCTCTCCACATGTACCTGATAGAAATGTTGAAGGAATGTATAAACAAACTATGCCTAGGGTCAAGAAGAGCAGAGACACAGAAAACCGGTTAGACTCATGAATAAGTAACATTCTTGAGTAGACTCTTGTCCACGCCAAGACACACCTGAATAACTTACTATGGAATGTTGCTGTACAGGAAAGACTGTCCAAAAAGTTGTATAAAATGTTATGCTTTTGAATACAAGGGTCAGAAGAACACAACTGTGCTTCCCCCAAATAGAGATATGGCTCTGTGTGGTCATTTTCCTGATTCATATACTGTATTTTTCGGACTATAAGACGCACTTTTTTCCCCCCAAATGTTGGGGGAAAAGTGGGGAGTGCGTCTTATAGTCTGAATGTAGGGCTGCGGGGACTGAGGGTGCTGCGGTGGAGCGGGTCATCTGCGGCACGAGCAGGCTTACCAGCACCTGCCGTGACCACGTGGGCCCGCTCATTTCATATGCACGCCCATCCTCCCGCCCATCATCTCTCAGCGCTGAAGCCGGTGCTGACAGGTGGGCGGGAAGATGGGCGAGGAATGTGCACATAGTAAACAGCCGGCCCGCGTGGTCACCCCTGGCAACTACAGCCTGGAGTGATCATGTGCGGCTGCATTCACTGCCCCCCGTGCATCATCATCAGCGCAGGGGGCAGTGAATAAGTACGGTATATGCACCGTTCCCCTGCAGCACCGCAATGTCCTCCTGTCTGCCAGCCAGCTGATCTGTGTATAGAACGGTGAGCACAGCGATGACGTCATCGCTGTACGCGATCTCCACACAGCAGCCACCATAGAAAAGAAGACATCGTGATGTTGCAGGGGAACGGCTCCACACAGGTCAGCGGCGCTGCTGCTAATAGAGAGGAAGATGATCGATGCTACTGGAGTGAGGAAAGGTGAGTATAAACGTTTGTGTGCCATAGGATACAGGGCATATAGCAGTATGGGGGTATATTATGAGCAGGATGGGGGTATATTATGAGCACGATGGGTATATATAGCAGGATGGGGGTATATGAGCAGGATGAGGGCACATACCAGGATGGGGGTATTGAGCAGGATGGGCGTATTTATCAGGATGGGGGTATATAACAGGATGAGGGCATATACCAGGATGAGGGCTATACTAGGAGGAAGGACATATATACAAGGATGGGGATCATATACAAGGCAGGAGGATCATTACCAGGATGGAGTACCTTAGTAGAGAATTTGGGGACATTACCCCATAACTGTCAGCAGCAGAACCTCGCCCCATAACAGTGTGTCATGACCACATTTTTTGCTTAAGATTTTATTTTCCTACGGTACGGTACATCTGTGCAGATCTGATTTGAACTCCTCCTCTGAGACCCTGAGAGAGACTCTGAGGTCTCCCCCAAATAGAGATACGGCTCTGTGTGGTCACTTTCCTGATTCATATACATCTGTGCAGATCTGATTTGAACGCCTCCTCTGAGACCCTGAGAGAGACCCAGAAGTCTCCCCCAACACTAGTGGAACTTTGCCCACAAATTTGGATCTTCATTACCTCCTTAAAGATCGTACAAAATCTCAAAAACTGCAGGTATCCAAAATATTTATATATTTACATATTTTATCCATTTCCCTTCTCACTGTTTTTCCAGTATTATTCGCACAGCAGTCATATACATATTCCTTTAACTCTAGCAAGTTCCTACGGACCCTGTCCACTGCTTGCAGCTTTCAAAATTCACAGACTAGGTATCTTCTCAATAAACCCTCTTTGTTTTTAAGTTAATACAGTCTCCCTTCACCTTTTTTCCATGAGTGCTAGTGTTTTCTTTTAAATTGTGATTTTATATTTTGATTGATTGTGCGCTTCTGAAAGCAGCAATACCAAGTGTGTGTATATTTTTTAACCCTTTAATTTTCAATAGGATGATTTGAACTTTTAAGCTTTTTTTTTTTTTTTTTTTTTTTACTAGTACCCCTAGGGAACCAAGGATAGTCTGATTGCTCATTCATTTCTTCTTATGAGAACAGCATCACTCTGATCAGGAGCAATGGTTCGTTCTTGTTACAGCCGCTTCTCTGCAAGCTGCAACAGGAACTACATCATGATAGCGACAGGAGTCATCACATGACCCTGTGCTACCATGGCAACCATCGGCTCACCTTAATCGCGTCATGGGGCCTCTGATGGCAGCGGGGAATGGTGCATTCCCAGCTGTGGAGCTTTAAAGTTGCACAGTCACATTTTGCGATTTAAGGGGTTAACAGGCACAGGTGGATCGCAGATGCACCTGCGAGGCACACATATCTGCTGTACAAATCAGTAGAGATGTACGAGGATCACCACTGGCTCACTGCAGCAGCCAGTGGTGATCACCCATTCATGATTTAGGACGTACAGTTATGTCCTCAGTCGTGAAGGGGCTGAGGATTGTTTAGCAAGCAATTACTTTGATAGAATAAGAAGCAGTTTCATCCACAAGACTGTACAATTACATTTCACCATGCAGTTTTGCAAATGAAACAGCTGTTCCTCTACAAATATCAAGTAATTACTTATAAAAAGTCATTAGCAGCAACGGTTAATTTCTGCTGCAGCTTTCGGCAACATTTAGCCTGTGAACAGACCTTAACGCTAGTAGCGGCAAATGTTTTGTGTCCATTGTATGTGTTTTTGTGACGAAATCAAAAAAGACGACTTCAGTTAAGAGTCAGTGCAAATCAATTTGCAGAATCTAGTCCACTAGCCACTTAAGTAATTTGTAGTCGCTGAACATGTGTGGCTCAAGTGCTGAAGGCATCCATGGCTGTTATCGATTAGCTATTTAAAATGATAACTGAGTGTAGGAGGCGGGTCTCAGGGCTCTCATCTAGCGGCTAGGATTACTGATGTTTCTAATGGACCAGGTCCTGCAAATCATTTTGCACCAACTCTACTTTTGTTAATCACTACACTCCGTTAATATCCTAAAGGTAAGATCACAAAGCGCTGTTCTGTCATAGTACAAAACAGATATGCATAGACAAAGTTTATCGCTGGGGAGATTTAGCAATACTGGTGCAAACGAAAAGTGAAATACTTTCCCAAAATGACCAAATCAGAACCCTGAATTCCAAGAATCCTTGTGATCTTATTGGATGCTGTGGACAACTTTCACTTTTTCTTCGCAAGGAAAGTTTTATCAAAAGGGGTGCATTTTATTTTTCTGCATGACCCAAATTTAATAGACCAGTTTAATAAACTTTGAAAACATTGCTAAAACAAAAAGTAATCTGAAAACTGTCAGAAACGTGCAAAAACATGACAAAAACTGGACTGCATCAAAACTGTGCTGTGTGACCTCACCCTTACAAGTGTATTAATTATATAGGAAGGTGATATCCAGCACCAGACTTTATTAATACTCGTCTTTATTAGATACGATTAAAACATGGTATAATTAAAATGGAATAACACCTGATGTGTTTCAGACATGGTCCTTAATTATAATCATTTGCTCTACTGAGGCATCTTAACATGTACTTTTACAAGCTTCACAGGGTGAGCTGATAATTTGGGAGGAAAATCAGGGGTGTGTCTAATAAGTCGAATGTTGTTTACCAGCGATGGTGGAGAGGTGTAGCAGGAGCAATGCTGCAGGCGCTGTGCGGACGTCGAATAATGGCACTCTGTGTATGCGCAGATGGAGCACTCTGCTCAAGATCTCATCTGTGCATGCGCCGCCTCTGGCCCATTGATCTCCCAGCAGGGGACTTAAGGAAAATGACACCCAAAGGGGAGGCGTGTGCAGATGAGATCTTGAGCAGAGAGCCCCATCTGTGCACGAGCTGACTCTGGGTGCCATTTCTATGAAGCCCACAGGGGCAGCAATATCTTGAAGTTGCCTTCCTCACTGCCCCCGCAGTGAGCATCTGAGACACCCACTGTACCAACCGCAGCATCGCCCTACTCGACCACCACCCCGCCTCCTGTGACCTCATTCCACCACTGCTGAAGCCCGCTCCCGATAAGACCTCACTGGATTGTAAGAGAGACACCATTTTTTTTTTACCTTTTCTTTTCCCCTAAATTTGGGTTGAGTCTTATAAACCAATGCATTGTTGAAAATAGCATATTTCTAGGTTTATTTTTTGTAATTATATAGTTGAGTTAGAAAATCTGTGTACAGTAGGTGCAGTGGGTCTAAAAGCCTAGTGACTAGTCTTCAGTATGGCCTACGCTACTAACTTAGAAGGTCCTAATATAGCACTGGTAGGGAAGGAAAAGCTCATGAGCTTTTTCTAGCTCTAACTGGATGGCTATAATGATATATAAAAAGATTTTATAGTCCATATCAGGGAAATGAACATTGTTAAAAGAACGGTACACTTTCCTGACCCTCTCCACAGAAGCTGCTCTGAGTTGGTGTTCATTTTGATGGAGTCGGAATAAAATGGACCGACTCCGACTCTTAAAATATATAATAAATTGGGTACAGTAGTTCAATGCAAAATGTGCTGAATATTTTTTCATAGGAATTTGGGAAAGTTATGAAATGTCCTATAAATGGCTGTTCTATTCCTCATCTAAGGCAACATTCACACAGTATTTTTGCGGCGTTTTTTGAGGATACGTTTTTCAGCTGCAAAAGCAGATCACCTTTTTAAAAAACCGCATCACCTGAAAGGTTTGAGCTCATAGATAATGTTTTCAATAGCAAACGCAGATTAGAAAAACATTACACAAACTGACTGCTCATTCTTTGTGAGGATCCGCGCAAAACGATGTGTCTGAACGTCATATCTTGAAACCCATTGACTTTGCTGGGATGCCCAGAGTCACTGCATTTCACTGCAAAAAAAACATTTCTGCAAAAACGCTGAGTGTGAATGTATGTAGCCTGAGGACCTAGGCTTTGTCTTAGCTGAGATAAGTCTGTGCTACACTTAAGCACCAGTGAAGCTCCTCCTCTACAGGCAAGGGTAAAAAGTTAACACACTCAGAAAGAAGGAAGGCCTATACTAGATGAAAAATATTGTGTGTCAATGTATGACAAGTGACCAAGATGAAAACAAATGCTGTGATGACAAAATCAGTGCATACTCAGGCAGTGATAAAAATGCTCCTACAAGAGCTTCCAGTCTAAAAAGACATTTACAACTCTTCTACCCAGAAGTTTTCAAAGCTGTGACTAAGAAAAATAACAGCAGCACCAAGAAACCAGTGCCCAGCATTTCCTGCAAGACAAAAGGTGGAGGAAAGAGAATCTCAAATCATTAACAAGATATTTTGTAAGTGACAAAGTTACTAGAAAAAAAGTTCAGCTCACCGATTTGCTGTTCACCGCTGTTAATCTGGACCCAGCGCAAGGAAGGCTTGGCTGCCGGGTACACGATAAAGAGAAAAAAGAAGTCCAGCGCAGTCCTCAGAGTGTAGATTTAAAACCATCGACGTTTATTCATACAAATCCAATAAAATATAGTATACATAGCGGTCAGCGGGAGAGTATAGGAGGTTACAGGTTTACAAAGGTCCCATCGATAGCTGACCGCTATGTATACTATATTTTATTGAATTTATATGAATAAACGTCGATGGTTTTAAATCTACACTCTGAGGACTGCGCTGGACTTTTTTTTTCTGACAAAGTTACTGTAACAATGACAGCAGATATGTTTCAATGACCGCTCATACAGCTTGTTGTGAAGGACGGTGCACCATCATTATTTGCACGACCAGCTTTTACAGCCTTTAATGGAGAAATGGCCAGCAAACTTGGTGTTTCTCTGGAAAGAGAAAGTATTAGAAAATTAGTGATTGAAGAAGCCCTTAAACAAAACAAAAGGAAGATCTTAAAAAGACTCAATAGACGCTTCATGTTTCTTAAAATGGATGCCTGCACACGTCACAGAGTGAACTATTTTGCCATCAATGTTCAATATGCTTGTGACAACAAAGAAATTGTTACCAAGTCACTTGCAGTAAAAGATACTAAAGCTCATCACATCAGCCAGTTTCTCCAGGCCTTAGTGGAAAAAGTTCTGCAAGATTACAAACTCAAAAAAGAACAGATTCTTGCTATTGTAATGGACAATGCTTCAAACATAATAAGTACAATTAACCCCCTTCACAACCTTGGACAGAAAGATCCGTCATGGTGCCCTGGTACTTAAAGGCCCATGACGGATCTATCCGTCATGGTGAAATCGCGGCACCAGAGACCCGGTGACTGCGATCGGTTCACACAAATCACAGATTCGGGAAGGAGGGGACCTGTGCCTGACCTCAGGAGGGGTGATGCCTGACCTCAGGAGGGGTGGTGCCTCATCCCCTGACCTACGGAGGTTGTAATTGGCTGACGAACGCCGCTCAGCCAATCACAGCTACTGTAATGTTTTAGCCATTAAAAGTGGCTGACACATTGAAATCCAGCCATGGTCAGTGCAGCTGTAGCACTGGCCATTGGCTGGAGCTGGGTGACCTCAGCTGGATCACCCTCCCCCTGTTCCAGCAGCTCTGATTGGAGAGACCGGCCTTGTGACCGATCTCTCCAATCACCGTGGACCTGTTACCGGGGACCGCCCCCCTCAGCTTCACTTCTCGGTCTTGGAGCATGCCAGTACAGTGAGTGTATACAGTGCAATGGCAGGGCGACAAGCTCCGGTCCCATGCCGTTATGTGACCGGAGCATGGGACCCGGAAGTTGCCGCGCTGCCATTGTACTATATCAAACCGGCGAAAAGCCTCCCGATCCGCCACCCTCCTCCTCCATCTGCCACCGCTCTCCCGATGTGCTGCCCCACCCCCTGCCCCTCCGCTGCCCACTCCCCCCCACCCGTCACCCCCGTGATGGGTGCTCCCCCCCACCCGTCACCCCCGTGATGGGTGCTCCCCCACCCGTCACCCCCGTGATGGGTGCTCCCCCCACCCGTCACCCCCGTGATGGGTGCTCCCCCCACCCGTCACCCCCGTGATGGGTGCTCCCCCACCCGTCACCCCCGTGATAGGTGCTCCCTCACCCGTCAGCCCCGTGATGTGTGCTCCCTCACCTGTCACCCTCATGATCTGTGCTCCCTCACCCGTCACCCCCATGATCTGTGCTCCCTCACCCGTCACCCCCATGATCTGCTGTCCGCTCTCCCACCTCTCACCCCTGTGATCTGTGCTCTGCACACCTGTCATCCCCGTGATCTGCGCTCCCTCTCCCACCTCTCACTCTCCCCGATCTGCTGCCTCCTTCATCTCCTGTGATCCTGCTGCCTAGATCCATCCTGTAAGGTAACTATCCCCAATCTCACCTCCCACTCCCCTTCCCCCCATCCTCCGCCGCTCCTGCATCCACTGCGCCCTCTCCCATCCACCGCCATCCTATCCCAGCCTCCGTCTCACATTCACAGATGCTCCCTTTATATTCCGCTGTTCCATCTGCTGCCTTTCCATCTGCTGCTGCTCTGTTCCATCCTGTAAGTATTGTTCGTGGCTCTTTTCTAACTATCCCCAATCGCATCTACCACTCCCTCTCCCCCACCTGCTTGCTGCCAAGTGCTGATCAGCTATGTGATTGGCTGATCAGGTACGTAATTGTTGCTTGAGTTTTTGCTTTTTTTTGTGCACTCCAAAAAAAACAAGAAAAAAACCCAAAAAACTTGAACACTTAGGTACCTGATCAGCAATCGTCCTGCAGTCGTACTCTTTGGACAGGACTTCTTTTTTCCATCCCACCTAGTCCCCCCCCCTTTTTGCAGAACATCCGTGTGTGCGCCCTGATTTTTTTTTAAGCCATGGTGGTCTAGTTTCCAAAATGAGGTCACGTGGGGGAGCTCCACTGTTTTGAGCACCCCAGAGGCTCTCCAAACGCAACATGGTGCGGCTAACGATTCCAGCTAGTTTTCTGTTCAAAAAGTCAAATGACGCTCCTTCCCTTCCGAGTCCTGCCGTGGTTTTTCGCCACATATGAGGTATCTGCATGCTCAGAAGAAATTGCCCAACAAATTTTGGGGGTTCATTTAATCCTGTTACCCTTGTGAATATGCAATATTTGAGGCTAAATTAACATTTTTGTTGCAAAATGTAAAATGCTCATTTTTTCCTTCCACATTGCTTTAGTTACTGTGAAGCACCTGAAGGGTTAATAGCCTTCTTGAATGTGGTTTTGAGTAGCCTTAGGGGTGCCATTTTTTGAATGGTGTCACTTTTGGGTGTTTTGTGTCATGTAGACCTTTCAAAATCACTTCAAATGTGATGTGGTCCCTAAAAAAAGTGGCTTTGTAAATTTTGTTGTAAAAATGAGAAACTGCTCAAACTTTGAACCCCTATAACTTCCTTAATTTTTTTCCCCCCAAAATTGTTCTAATGTAAAGTAGACATGTGGGAAATGTTATTTATTAATTATTATGTCTCGTTGGTTTTAGAGCATAAAAATTAAAAGTTTGAAAATTACAAAATTTTAACGAAATTTCCGTTTTTTTTCACAAAGAAACGCAAAAAATATCGGCCTAAATTTACTACTAACATGAAGCCCAATATGTCACGAAAAAACAATCTCAGAATCACCGGGATCAGTTGAAGCGTTCCATAGTTATAACCTCCTAAAGTGACACTGGTCAAAATTGCAAAGTGGCCAGGTCTTTAGGCTGGGGGCTGAAGGGGTTAAACTGATGAATGTGTGTAATAAACAACAGCTAGAAGAAAATTTAGGATTCCGTATAGGATTCAGTATGTTTGAGCTGGAAAGCCACAGTGCTGTTCATGTAACTGAGGAACAAACATATTACAACAGAAGAACAGCAAAATTATACTTTAGAATTAGATCTTTTTGAAGCTGCTTCAAAACACTTTCATATTCATCACATGGGCTGTGTTGTGCACTCGCTGCAGCTGGCAATAAGAGATAGTCTGCAAGAGGGTCATGCTGGAAATCTGATGGAAAAGTGAGGAAATTGGCTATTGCCGCCAGAACCCCTAAAATTGATTCCATATTGAAGAGACGTGCTGGGAAAGGGGCAATTGTCAATCAAGCCACTCTGTGGGGCAGCACTTATTTAATGATTGAGTAATTGCTTGAACTAAAACAGTATCTTATAGATATGGTGAACCCACAGATAACCCTAAATGAAGGTCAATGGACACAGATGGCTGAATTGAAGGAATTGCTTAAATCACCCATTAAGGCTAGGTTCACACACTGCGTTTTTTTTACGCTGCGTTTGTGCGTTTTTTGCGGCAAAAACTGCACAAAAACGCACACGCGTAAAAAAAACGCGGCAAAAACGCACGCGTTTTGCCGCAATTTGGCGCGTTTTTTTGCTGCGTTTTTGCTCACTGCGTCTTTATGCGTTTTTTATCAGTGAACAAAAAAAAAAAAGGTCTGATGTCATTTCCTTCTTCAATGTGTTCTTCATTCTCCACTAGTGTACGCAGAAGAGCAGACAGCTGCAGAACTACAAGGCTCAGCATACTCCATCCAATAGTGTATGCAGGAGAGCAGACAGCAGCTGCAGAACTACAAGGCTCAGCATGCTCCATCCAGGACTGTATGCTTGAGGGAGAGTCAGGGGGAGCAGACCTACAAGGCTCAGCATCCTCCATCCAATAGTGTATGCAGGAGAGCAGACAGCAGGTGCAGAACTACAAGGCTCAGCATCCTCCTTCCAGGACTGTATGCAAAATTTCTTTGCCCCACCCCCCCCCCAAACAAAAAAAATGACGTGGGCTTCGCCATATTTTTGTATGCTAGCCGGGTACAGCAGGCAGGTACAGGCTGCCCCCAACCGCCAGCTGCCTATTTGTACCCGGCTGGGAACCAAAAATGTAGGGAAGCCCTTTTTTTTTTTTTTTATTTCATGAATTTCATGAAATAATTTAAAAAAAAAAAAAATGACGTGAGCTTCGCCCAATTTCTGAGTCCAGCCGGGTACAACTAGGCAGCTGGGGATTGGAATCCACAGTGCAGGGTGCCCATGCTTTCTGGGCACCACCGCTGTGAATTGCAGTCCCGCAGCCACCCCAGAAAATGGCGCTTTCATAGAACCGCCATCTTCTGGCGCTGTATCCAACTCCTCCAGCTGCCCTGATGCCGGGTGGCTCGCTGGGTAATAATGGGGTTAGGGCTAGCTGTATAGCTGGCCCTAAGCCCGAAATTCATGGTGTCACGCCAATATTAGACATGGCCACCATAAATTTCTAGTAAAGATAAAAAAAAAAAAAAACAACACAGAAAAATATTATTAGAAATAAAACACAACACAATTAGTGACTCCATCTTTATTGAAATAAAGAACCCCCCCTCCGCAGTAATCCTGGGTCAAGGGTCCCGCGCCGTCCAATCCGGATCCAATGTCATCTTATCGGTTTGCTGGAAGGCAAAGCGATCAGATGATGTGTCAGGTTCTAGGGGCTGAATCACATCACACATCAGCTGATTGTATAAAAGCCGATTATACAATCAGCTGATGCATCGGTGCAAAAAAAAAAAAAAATACTCACTTATGTGCTGATTACCGGCAGCTCCTGGAGCGATGGGGCGGGAGTCTGATCCTGTCCGATCGCTGCAGCAGCTGCCGGTAATCAGGGATGAAGTCTCCTGACGCATCCGCTGATAGCTTAAACCGGCCGGGCGCCCGCGTCACTGCGATACGTACGATCAGCTGATGCGTCAGGTGACTGCATCAGGTGATCCAGGTCCTGCATCCTGCAGGCATACGTACCCGGGGAGACTGCACACACCCGGAGCGGTGGTACCGGTAGGAGGATCTGGGAGCGGGCATGGCACCGGGAGTCTGCAGACAGGTGAGTACAACTTTTTTTTTTTTTTTCTACTGTTCACTTGTTTTCGCAGCCGCTTCCACCTCCCGCCCAGACATGGCGCCGCACGGGAGCATACATGCACAGGACTGGAGGTGGAAGCGGCGGTGACGGAACCGGGAGGATTCACGCTTCTGTGTTTACTGACAGAAGGAATCCTCTTCCTGTACACGTCACTTTACTACCCACCTCCTGCGTTTATAGCTGCGTTTTTGGTCTTAGAAACGCACCGAAACGCAGCTATTTGCGTTTCTCATTGCGTCTTTCAACATCCCATTGCACTCAATGGATGAAAAGCGCAGTGAAAAACGCGGGAATAATTGACATACTGCGTTTTTGTGGCACCACAAAAACGCAGCTGAAAAAAAACGCTGTGTGCAGACAGCAAAAATGAAAACTCATAGACTTTGCTGGGGAAGCAAAGTCATGCAGTTTTCTGAGCAAAAACGCACCCGAAAACTGCGCAAAACCGCCGCGAAAAAAAACACACTGTGTGAACTTACCCTTACTGTGACTAAAAAATTACGAGCTGAGGATTAAACTCCTGGCATTTTCATAAGGGAGTGGAAGAACTTGCTATTTTGCCTGTCCAAAGAGAAGGTTTAATCGCAGATGGCATTTCTGCTTCAAAGAAATGGAGAGAGACACAGCTATAGGAAAATAAAATTCTTCTGGAAGCTGTTTATGTGGACCCAAGTCATTGTATACTGCTTGATGATCAACAGCTTACTAAAGGAAAAGAAGCTCTGACTGAGGTAGCAGTTAGGGTGAGTGGCCTACAGGACTGCCAGGCGCAAGAGGACTTGGGTCCTGACAGTGCTACTACTGCCATATCTTAATACTCCACAGATGAGGAGTTTAACTTTGACAAGTATTTGTATGACATGGAGCAGGTAAAGCGTTGCCGCAAGGAAAAATATTTCACTCTGTCTAAAATAGCAAGCAGATTGACCAGATTTCAGCACAATTTTTCACTTGCTCTCAAAGAAATAGGAAAATTCAACCGTTCATCAAAACTGACTGTGCATGAGGCAGTTTCTTTATACCCGAAAAATTGTTAGAGATGTTGCCCATGTGGTTACGGCTTTGCCTCCAACCAAAGTTAGTTTAGAGAGATTGTTCTCTAGCCTTAAAATTAGGTCAGATTTGAGGTCATCTATGAAGGAAGATCTGATGGAGGCAATTCTATTTCTTAGAACAAATTCATAGACTTCACAAATGTTATTTAGTATGTTTTTGTTGAAAACTTTTTTTTTGCCACTTACATAGTTTATTACATAGTGTTTCTATCTATCTATCTATCTATATATATATATATATATATATATATATATATATATATACATACATACACACACACACACACACACATACATACAGTATATACTGTATATTAGTGTAAAGAAATTTTTTTTATGAAACCATCTGCAATCGAGGAACTTTTATGGGTAATTTAAGAATAAGTATTCCTTTTTTGTTTCTTAAAAAAAAAGTTCCCCTTTCATTCAAATGAATTTTAACAAATACAGTATAAATATATACAAAGAAGTGTTTAAAAATTATTTTTTCCTATGAATTTTAGATTCAAAAATTCAATTTTTTTCGATTTCTCATGTAGTTCCTCCATCAGTTTTACAGCACGTTCAGCATTTTTGTTAGATCTGGGAATGTCAATTAATGACTCCTCAACCAACCAGTGCGCCTTCAAACACTTAATTGCCTTCTTGCACTTTGTCTTGGTGAGTGAGGTTAACAGTTCATTGAAGGACTCTTTGTTGTAGTGTTGCGACTGGAACCAGGCATTTGCCCATTCATAGCAGTATCATGTGTGGTTTGCGATTGAGAAGTGCTGGCTTGAGCTTGAAATATTGATAGTCGGATTCGTTTTCTTGGATGAATTGATTCCAAAGGAGCTTGTTTGAGCGTCGAATAACCAACCTTGCCTCCAATCTCAACTTGCCTCAGGTAGAGCTCTTTATCCTCCGAGTTTCTCCATTCTCCATTAACGTTGGTGACATCAAATAACTGAGAAAGTGTTGCAGTCAATTTATCAGAAGGTTTCTTTTTGTTTTTGTCATTTAGATCAGACGATTGAGTTTCTTTCTGATGAGTGCACTGGATAAAAGTGGGAAGTCTAGAGTTTCCCTCCAGAGCAATTCTATATCCATTATCATATTTTTTATTCGATCCAGTCACCGTTTCTCGCTGTTGAACAGAAAACTGAAGTTTCCAAGAATTTGGCAGTTCGTTGGCATCTGCGTGAGATTGGAGAGCTTTTCAACATATGGAATACTTGGATCCCTTTTCTGTTGAGAATAGGACGACAGATTCCTCGTCCAGATAGACCTGTTTGCCTTTACACTGTTGCTGGAATTTCTAGAAGACATTTTCTGAATGACCTGCACTTCTTGATCGTAAAACATGAAGCTTTGCACAGAAAATGAAAACATAATACTAAATTACAAAATATTTTAAAATATTCCAGATTGTTCTAGATGTGAATAAAATACCCCTTTTTGTTACAACTTAGAAAGATATTTTCTTTATAGATCAAAAACAATATTAAATTAAGATTTTTATATTGATTAAAATATTAACCCCTTCAGCCCCGGGGCACTTTCAGTTTTTGTTTTTTGCTCCCCTTCTTCCGAGAGCCGTAACTTTTTTATTTTTCCGTCAATCTTGCCATATGAGGGCTTGTTTTTTGCGGGATAAGTTGTACTTTTAAATGAAACCATCAGTTTTACCATATGGTATACTGGAAAATAGCAAAAAAATTCCAAATGCGGAAAAATTGCAAAAAAAGTGTGATGGCACAATAGTTTTTGGGATGTTTTATTCACGCTGTTCACTATATGGTAAAACTGATGTGTGGGTATGATGCCTGAGGTCAGTGCGAGTTTGTAGACACCAAATATGTATAGGTTTACTTGTATCTAAGGGGTTGAAAAAAATTCACAAGTTTGTCCAATAAAAGTGGCGCACGTTTTGCACCATTTTCCGAAACACGTAGCGTTCTTATTTTTTGGGATCTATGGCTCAGCGACTGCTTATTTTTTGCGTCTCAAGCTGACATTTCTAATGGTACCATTTTTGCGCAGATGCTACGTTTTGATCGCCTGTTATTGCATTTTGCGTAAAACTTACGGCGACCAAAAAACGTAATTTTGGCGTTTAGTAAACGGCGTAGTGGCAAAAAATTTCCAATCAGATTAATTGATTTTATATTTTGATAGATCGGGCATTTCTGAAAGCGGCAATACCAAATATGTGTATATTTATTTATTTTTTAACCCTTTAATTTTCAATGGGGGGGTCATTTGAACTTTGTTTTTTTTGTTTTTTTTTTATTTTTTTAAAACTTTTTTTTTTACTTTGTTTTTTTATTTTACTAGTCCCCCTAGGGGGCTATAGCGATCAGCAATCCGATCGCTATTATCTATCTGCTGATCACAGCTATACAGCTGTAAACAGCAGATACAGTCACTTTCTGTTTCCCTCTGCTCCGTGCCGAGGGAAAATGAAAGTGAAACATCATAGCTGCAGGCATCATCACATGACCCTGTGCTACGATGGCAATTGATAGTCACGTGATCACGCACGTGACTTCCGGTGGGGGCGGCGGTAAGTAAAAAACATGGCCGCGCGCATATAGATCTTGCTGCCAGACTTTGGCAGCAAGATTTAAAGGGTTAATGGCCGCGGGTGGAAGCGATTCCACCCACGGCTAGCAGGCACACGTCAGCTGTTGAAAACAGCTGATGTGTGCCGACCGCCGCCGGCTGCGGCAGGGGGCGGGGCTTAACAGGACACGCTCCATGACGGATATATCCGTCCATGGTCGTGAAGGGGTTAATGAATATTTGAATCAATATAATCTCTATGTTTTACCTTTGATTGATCTTTACTTGAAGAAACTATTATGGTCAAAATATCGTATTAAATTCCTCAAATAAATTATGATATTTGTCTCACTTTCTTTTTATATCTTTCACTGAACTACCAGACCTACCCCTGTACGCACTCTTTCATATCACATTTACTTTCTTATTTTCTTTCCCAATATTACTTAGAAATCTATAAACATTTATACTATTTATTTATTACGATAATTTTATCACTTATTCACTTCACATACACTTTTTAAATTAAAAAACGTATTCACAGTAAAATTCACTTTCTAGTATCCAAGATGGCTGCCTGACTCCAAATGTACCACATGCTTTTCAATTCTTTCAGCTCTTCTTATAGCACATGTTTGTAAGGCTAGATCGAACTTTTAAAGAAAATGTTAAATATACATTTTTAATGGGTAACAATTAAAACTGTCATTTTTTCACTAGATTATTCTTATTCTAGATGTTCTAAATTATTCCTGAATATTCTAAAATCACTCCAGAATCTTCAAAAAATTAAAACACGAAAATACGTTTTTTTGAAATGAAAAAGAGGGGAAACTTTTTTGAATATTTCACAAATTTGATGATACTATTGTCATTTGAATGCAATTGTTCCTCGAATGTAAGGGGTTTCATTTTCGTTTTGCAAAATTTTTAAAATAAATAGTCATCAAACTACTGTAGAATATATTTTTATATATATATATATCTCATTACATAATGTATTACATATTTCCAATTTATTACAGGTTTGTGTTCTAAAGTTGTATTCCAATAAATATATTTTAGGTTCTATCTAAATATCTTGATTATTGTATCATAACAATGATTAAATTATGATGTTCACATTGTACTACAATAAATTTTTCACTTAACCCCTTAGTGACGGAGCTAATTTTCACCTTAATGACCAGACCAAATTTTGCAATTCTGACCAGTGTCACTTCATGAGGTTATAACTCTGGAACGCTTCAACGGATCCCGGTGATTCTGAGATTGTTTTTTCGTCACATATTGGACTTCATGTTAGTACCAAATTTAGGACAATATTTTTTGCGTTTATTGAAGAAAAAAATTGAATATTGGCAAAAATTTTGAAAATTTAGCAATTTTCAACTTTTGAATTTTTATACCGTTAAACCAGAGATTTCTGTGACACAAAATAGTTAATAAACAACATTTCCCACATGTCTACTTTACATCAGCACAATTTTGGAAACAAAATTTTTTTTTGTTAGGAAGTTAGAGGGGTTCAAAGTTTATCAGCGATTTCTCATTTTTACATCAAAATTTACAAAACCATTTTTTTAGGGACCACATCACATTTGAAGTGACTTCAATAGGCCTAGATGACAGAAAATACCCAAAAGTGACACCATTATAAAAACTGCACCCCCCAAAGTACTCAAAACCACATTCAAGAAGTTTATTAACCCTTCAGGTGCTTCACATGAACAAAAGCAATGTGGAATGAAAAAAAGCAAAAATTAAATTTTACCTAAAAATGTTGCTCTAACCCAAATTTATTCACTTTTAGAAGACCTAACACAACAAAATGGACCCCAAAACTTGTTCCCCACTTTCTTATGAGTGCGCCGATACCCCACATGTGGTCAGAAACCTCTGTTTGGACAAATGGGAGGGCTCGGAACAGAAGGAGCAATATTTGAATTTTGGAAAGCAAATTTGGCTGAAATAGATTGCGAGCACCATGTTGCATTTACAGGTCCGCTAAGGTACCTAAACAGAAGAAACCCCTCACAAGTGACACCATTTTGGAAACTAGACCCCTCAAGGCTTCTATCTAGGGGTATAGTGAGCATTTTAGATCCACAGGTACTTCACAGATTTTGTTAACGTTACGTTGTCATATTGAAAATTTTAATAATTTTCTCAAAAATGTTGCTTTAGCATCAATTTTCTCACTTTTTCAAGAGGTAATTCCAAAAATTTGACCTCAAGGTTTGTTAACCACTTTTTTATGAGCGCGGTGGTACCTCACATGTGGTCTGAAACCTTTGTTTGGACAAATGGGAGGGCTTGGAACGAAAGGAGCAATATTTGAATTTTGGAAAGGAAATTTGGCTGAAAAAGATTGCGGGCACCATGTCACATTTGGAGGACCCCTAAGGTACCTAAACAGCAGAAACCCCACACAAGTGACCCCATTTTGGAAACTAGGCCCCTCAAGGAATTTATCTAGATGTTTGGTGAGTACCCTGAACCCCCAGGTGCTTCACAGAATTTTATAACGTTGAGCCATGAAAAAAAAAAAAAACAATTTTACCACAAAATTGTTATTTCAACCAGGTAGCTTTTTTTTTTTACAAGAGTAAAAGGAAAAAATTCAGCATAACATTTATTGTGCAATTTCTCCTGAGTTTGGCGATACCTTATATGTGGTGGAAATCAACTGTTTGGGCGCATGGCAGGGCTCGGAAGGGAAGGAGTGCCATTTGACTGCAAAATTGGCTGGAATCAATAGCGGACGCCAGGTTGCATTTGGAGAGCCCCTGAGGTGCCTAAACAGTGGAGGTCCCCCACAAGTGACTCCATTCTGGAAACAAGACACCTCAAGGCTTTTATCTAGGTGTATAGTGAGCAGTATGAATCCACGAATACTTCACAGAATTTGATAAGCTTAGGTTGCCATATTGAAAATTTTCATTTTTTTCACAAAAATGTTGCTTCAGCATCAAATTTCTCACTTTTTCAAGAGACAACAACAAACCGTGGACCCAACAGGTTGTTATCCAATGTCTTATGAGCACAAGGATACCCCACATGTGGCCAAAAACCTCTGTTTGGATAAATGGGAGGGCTTGGAATGGAAGCAGCACCATTTGAATTCTGGAAAAGTTGAAATAAATTGCGGGCACCATGTCACATTGGCAGGGCCCCTTGGGTACCTATACATTAGAAACCCCCACAAGTGACCCCATTTTGGAAACTAGATTTTATTCAGGAGTATAATAAGCATTTTGAATCCACAGGTACTTCACAAAAATGTTGCTGTAGCAACCAATGTCTCACTTTTAGGCTATGTGGCCATGAGCCAGCGACACGGCGTCTAGTACACAGTGTCAGCCTCCTGCAGAGATGTGAGTGTTGTCCACGGGAGAACGCAGATGCCCATGCCCACGATTTGGGTTCAGGCCGCTGTGGAGCTCTATGCTACCTGCAGAGAACACTCATCTCCGCAGCATAAATTGACATGCTGAGGCTCGGGAAGCTGCGCCACAGGTCAGTTTATGTGGCGGAGAAAAGAAGCACATTGGGCAAGCACATTGGGCATGGGATTTCTAAAAATCCTTCCACTGTGCTTCTACTGCACAATGCAGCGTTATGGACACAGGGAAAACACTCTGCGCCCAAAACGCTGCAAATCCCGATTGTGGGCGCACAGCCTAAAATGCTACAATGGATGAATGGATACATGTCAAACATATATAACGTCCCACCCCCTGCATATTCTAAGCTGGCGCCCTTTAGTGCCTTTCATGTGGCACTAAAGGGTGCCTAGCCTTGTATTTAGCCCCCCAAAAAAATAATAATTAAAATAAACGATGTGGGGTCCCCCCCATTTTTGATAGCCAGCTAGGGTAAAGCAGACAGCTGTAGCCTGCAAACCACAGCTGACAGCTTCACCTTGGCTGGTGATCAATTTGGAGGGCTCCCCAGGCGTTTTTTTTAAAAAAAAACAAAAACGTGGGGTCCCCCCCAAATTAGATCACCAGCCAAGGTGAAGCGGACAGCTGGGGTCTGGTATTCTCAGGGTGGGAAGAGCCATGGTTATTGGACTCTTCCCAGCCTAAAAATAGCAGGCCGCAGCCGCCCCAGAAGTGGCGCATCCATTAGATGCGCCAATCCTGGCGCTTCGCCCCAGCTCATCCCGCGCCCTGGTGCGGTGGCAGACGGGGTAATATATGGGGTTGATACCAGCTGTAATGTCACCTGGCATCAAGCCCTGGGGTTAGTGATGTCACGGCATCTAAACAGATACCCGACATCACTAACCCAGTCAAGTAATAGACAAAAAAAAAAGACAAAAAAAAAATTTATTTGAAAAAAAAAACTCCCCGAAACATTCCTCTTTCCCCAATTTATTGAAAATAAAGAAATTACGGTCGCTGTAATCCGCTGTAATCCGTGAGGTCCCACGCCGACTCTGGATCTTCTAGAATATGGGGGGCACGTTCAGGGAACGTATCCCCCATTTTCTGGAAGAGCAAGCTCTCCATGAGCAGTGTGGGTGCAGTAATCTGAGAATACTGCACTCACACTGCCCCGGTCCAACTTAGGGCAGAGTGACCTGCAGTAACCTCATTCCAGAATATGAGGGGCACGCTCACAGAACGTACCCCCCATTTTCTGGAACAGCAGTCTCTCCATGTGAGGACCACACTCCTCACATGGAGAGACTGCTGATTACTGCACTCACTCTCCCCCGGTCCACAGTGGAGCAGCCTGTGCATCAGCGACGTCAGCGTCCCTGCAAGACTGACGTCGCTGATGCACAGGCTGCTCCACTGTGGACCGGGGGAGGAATCCAGCTGACAGCCGCTGTCTGCGCATGCGCCGTCAGCATTCAAGAAGGAGGCGGCGTGATCGCGGGACGGATCACCAGACAGGTAACGTATGACCGGGGGCTGGGGGGGGGTGATGGGGGGTGACCTAGTGGGACCTGGGGGGACCTGGGGACACCTTTCTGCCGCATGTGACGTGTCACATGCGGCAGAAAGAGCAGAATGAATGCGGGGGAGGGGGGGTGGCTCTGGAGACCCGGAGGGGGCTCCGGTGACCAGAGGGCTCCGGTGGACCGGAGGAGGGGTCAGGGGGAGGACATTTCCCTCCGATCTGAAATGTTTGATCATTTCAGATCGGAGGGAAATGAATGCAGAGCCGGCGGCGGCAGTTTTCAGCGCGCGTCGGCGCCATCTTGCACGCTCCGGAGGGGGGCTCTGAAGAACTGGAGGGGGCTCCAGGGACCAAAGAGCTCCGGTGTACCGGAGGAGAGGTCAGGAGGGGGACATTTCCCTCCGATCTGAAATGTTTGATCATTTCAGATCGGAGGGAAATGAATGCAGAGCCGGCGGCGGCGGGAGTTTTCAGCGCGCGTCGGCGCCATCTTGGATTTTCCGGGGGGGGGGGGGGGTTGGATGGATTTCTCCGGTACCGGGGGCTTTGGGGGCACTAAGGGCTCACATTTATTTCTCATCTGACATGTTTGATCACGTCAGATGAGAAATAAATAGATTTTACCAGCCATTTTTTTTTTTTTTATGTTGTCGCCGGTATACGGTGTATACCGGCGATCGCATTAACGGGGTGCATAAAAAAACACCCCGATTCATAATCTGGGGGGTCTCAGCTACCCCCGGTAGCTGAAACCCCCGAGATTTTTCGTCACTGGGGGGCGCTACAGGGTTTTTCCGGCCTGACGTCTCAAGACGTCGGAACAGAATAAGTACCCTGTTTTTCCGACGTCTTGAGACGTTAGGCCGTCGCTATGGGGTTAAATATAAGCAATATATATGGGAGTAGGAGTCGTGGAGTCGGTGCAAGGGAGATTGAGGAGTCTGAGTCGCAGGTTTGGCTTACAGACTCCACAGCTCTGCCTACCAGTACAGATCCATATATTGCAATTCACATCCATCTCATGTACAATGGCTATATATTTCGGATCACAAAAACTTACAACCACAGGAATCAATTACAATCTTATTTGTTTTAATTCTTTCAGTGTTAAAGCCAAACAGATTTCCATGGCACAATTGTACAAGGAATTGTTAGAACATTAACAGTAGAATATGTACATCTTGCAGGCAGTAAAAGACAGAAGGTGTGACTTTAGAATTGGACACACACAAAAATAAGGAAAAAAAAAATATACACAAGTGCATTACCATATACACATTTGTATTCGCTCCCAAATACAAATTGTGTCCCAGAGAAACGAGTAGTTGGATTTATGATGCATGGACACAGGAAAATAAAACCAAACAGTAACAGCACAACATATTTACACAGTGATGGATCAAGAAATGCTGGCATTCCTCTGATTCAGTTATGACAGCTTTAAAAAGCTGAAATAAATATATTCACAGCACAAATGAACATTAAAGCTTGACACTGTACAGATGAAATGCTTACTTTAGGCTCCTTGTATATAAAAAAAGAAAGCTCTCAAAGCTACAAGTTGAAGGTTTCACTAACTACTCTGATTTCACACAATTGTATATTAGGTCCGTGAGCGTAAAATGTTGCCGTATGTGCTAGAGCGCACGGCTATTTTCAACATGGACCTCATGTCCTCATCTGGTGCCTTTTTGTGAACCAGACTAGTACATGGAAATGGTGGGCAGTTCCTGCATCTATCCATCTGCTACGAGAACGACTATATCGCACTATGGACAAAGCTGGTCAGCAAAGTTCAGTTCTCGTCTGAACTTGGTTATCGGCTTAGTGTTCTTCTTCCAACGTGGAGGAGAAAGCTTTATTTGCGCCTTTATTCTACCATGTTCGTTCACTGTAACTAAAATAATAGTTTTATCATTTTATTTCAATTCAGGAGCATTAAAAGCTGAGGAATAATTGTCAATTCTCCACGAAGAGATGCACTAAAGATCATGTCCAGCAAAGGTTTTATTTGTCCATTCCATCTGAAACAAAAATAAAATTGAAGATAATTAGCAAAAATTCTCAGTTTAAAATGTTTTAAAAGGTAACAGTTTTGTGATAACAGCATTTATGCAGAGCTGTGCTTCTTTATAGCTACAGACTACAAACGTGCCTGTAGTCTGAACGGACAGTCATTTGGCCACTCTATAAAAGACTGGCCCTCCATTAATATCGACTGTACAAAACATAATGAATATATCTACAATGTACATACTGCAAAAAAAAAAAAAAAAAAAAAAAGTCCAGTTAAAGGGGTTGTGTTCCACTAGGGAAAACTCCCTTCTCATTCTCCATGTTTGACCCCCATTAAAATAAAAAATAAAAAAAAAGCTTGTACTCTCCTCCCATGCTGGCGGCATTCCAGATGTTGAGACTTGGTCTCCCGGGACTCACATGAGGTTGTGACGTCACTCGAGTCCTGTTTCCAATCACCGCTGACTTCTATTCCATTCTGCAGACATATGGGTAATCAACCGGAAGTGAGCGGCCAGCTGCAGCTATCACTATTACCCACACGCCTAGAGGCCAGTGAAAGAAGCCAGCGGCGATTGGTTACAGGGATCGAGTGACGTCACAATTTCACACGAGTGCTGGTACAGGAGGAGAGTATAAGCTTATTTTATTTTAATGGGGCATAAACTGTGGAATGAGAAGGGGGTTGTCCTAAATGTGGATAACCTCTTTAAGTGTGACATTTTCTTAGTTATGTTGCTCTTTGATATTCCGAATGTTTAGCGCTGTTTATTTCTCCCTAATTAGCTTCATACTGTTGGCTATGTATTCATAGCTACTTTCCCCATAGCCAGTTCCTTTGTATAGGGGGATTCTATGCATTGCAGTGAAGCCAAGAGAAATCCCAAGTCAGGAAGAAGGCTATTTCTAATTGCTGCTCTACAGTAACTCACGATGCAGATGTGACACCCTGGCCTACCAGGTCGTCACAAGGGTGCCGTGCAATCTGCCCTTCTGCATGGTACCCGCTCCTCCTTGGTTACGGGTCCTGTCCCTTTGGTGTTGCTAAGAACAGGTATACACCAATCCAGAGGAACACACTGCGCCACACCCACCAGACACCCATTGGGCGGCCTGAGGGGAATAGGGCCATCCAGATGGAGGGATGGTAGAAGGAGGGCCAGAAGTGTCAGAGTAGTCAGAGTGTCAGTGAGCCGTAACAGGACAAGGTCACGCTGCAGAGCTGGGCTCCTGTACCCGTCCCAGGTGCCAGATGTTGGCCTGGCTTGGAAGGAGCTGGAACCCCGGTTGCATGGGGTAGTGACAGGGGGCACGGTACTGCCACGGAGGGCAAACCGACTGCCTTGTGCTACAACCGGGCAGGGGCCAGGGCACGACGGGGTACGCAGACCCTAGGCTGGGAAGGAGCTTTATGCAGCCCAGTAATTCACCCGATGAGGACGGAATCTTCACGAACCGTTCTCCAACCGCTCCAAAATCGAGGTACTAGCGCAAGGAAGGAGATAGGACTTCCCAAATCCGTCCAGAAAATCCCAAGCGTGCGCCCTGAGAGCAAGCTCACCTTGCTAGCCACGCAGGTGAACAGGACCCGAATAGTTTCATGCAAAAGGGATCCACAGAGTAAACACTGTGCCAAGGGATAAGGCTATAGACCAACCAGCAACGCCAAAAGGGCACGGACCCAGCCTGATCACCCAAAGGTTGCAAGGCATTCAGGACTTTGGTTTACCCGGTGTCAGTGTCAGCATCTCTAGACTGTGTGCGTACATTGTGCCCAACTACTCCCGACGGGGACCCAGCCATCCATCACCGAGCCCCGGGACACCATTCCCCTGCCCACGGAGGGGTTAACATCACAAGCTGCCATCCCATCGGTCCTGGGTGCTCTCCTCCAAACGCAGCAGCGGTGGTATCCCGCCTTACCATGACCAGTGGGTGGCGTCACGAACACTATCCAATCTTTTCACCCCCTTTTGTAAATATCTTTTCTCCCATTTTGATTTCGAACGGCCGCACGATCCCGCCTCGGGTCGGGAGAACCCCTCGAGCCACTGTGGATCCGGATCCAAGCAGCCCGTCGGCTGTCGCGGGGCGACACGCAGACAACTGCACATCCCTGGCCAGTAGACACAACATTGCTATATACTTTGAGCACAAGGTGGCCCCACATAATAAAAGTGCGTGCCATAACTCTTTTGGATATTTTTGTAGAGCATGTAACTTGTATACATGAATTTCTTATGATCTGCTAAAGAGGACCTTTATGTATGTGAAACTGGTCACGACCCAGGAACAATACCTGCAGAGCTGAAAATTAAAGTTTATCAGCAATTTCTAATTTTTCACAAAAATTTTACAAAACCAATTTGTTTAGGGACCATATCACATTTGAAATGACTTTGAGGGACCTATGACAAAAAAATACCCAAACGTGATACCATTTTATAAACTATGGCCATCAAAGTACTCAAAAACCACATTCAAGAAGTTTATTAATCCCCTAGATCAGAGGTCTCAAACACGCAGCCTGCAAGCCGCATGCGGCCCGCAGACACCTAGACCCCATGCCTATAATGGCCCGGTACAAGGGGCTGCCGCAGGCAGCAGTTTCCTTCAGGTGAATATATAATTTGCAGCACCACACAAAGACGCACGTCTCTACACAGCTTTACTAATCGCAGGTGCCGCCGGCCAGAGGCTAGCAGCTAAAGTGGGTCTATTCTGACTGGCTGGCATTCGTAAAGATGTGAGGAGAGCAGTGCTGCAAATTGTTCCCCAGTAGGAAAACGCAGATGGCGGCGGCCCAGTGTACCGGACAGCAATCGTCACAGGCTCTAGGTGCCTGCGTGCTGCAAGCAGGTAAGGAAAACACTCAAAGAACGGAGGAGAGGTGAGAAAAATCTTTTTTTTTTTTATGTGAACAATGTCATAACAGGGGATAATACTACAAGATGGCACATTACCACAGGGCGGCAACTATGGGCACATTACCACAGGGCAGTTTCCATCTACATTTCCAAAATACATAATTCAGGTGAAATTAACAACAGATCCATTCATTAATGATGCAGCAGAGTTACTCTGGCCGCAGTTTGGCTTCTGTTCATCGGTGTCCATCTTTTCAAAAGGTGCACAAAACTGTTGTTGACCACGCCTTTGTGCACGCTTAAAAAGACACGTAAAAAGATGTACACTGGCAGACCAAATACCAGTTGGGAGTTAAAAAATCAGTCCATATTCCTGACTACAGTGAATTTTTCCTTAGGAATTGTGTCTGAATCACATTTTCAATAATTTACACTGAAAGGGAACCTGTCAGCTAATTTATGTGTTCTAACCTAGTAGCAGTGTGATGTGTGGCTTAATAACCCCTTCCTAATAGTGTTGTAATAGTGTGTAATGTGAATGTATAAAAATATGTTTTATTACTTATGTGTTCCCTATGTAAATTATCAGAGGCTCTAGTCCCATGGGCGCCGCATCGCCCTGTGGGCGTTTGCATGTTTTCCGTGGCATCACGCCCCTGTGGGCGTGATACCATGAATTTACATGAGCGACGTCCCATCGCTCCTTGAGATCCCGCGCGTACGCACTTACCATTCCCGCAGCCTTGTTATCCGGGTGCTTGCTTCTCGTCTTCAGATGCGCACTGCACATGACTGGAACCGCAGGAGTCTTCTGAGCATGCGCAATGCGTGATATCATGGAAAACATGCAAACTACCACAGGGCGATGCGACGCCCATGGGGCTAGAGCCCCTGCTTATTTACATAGGGTACAGATAAGTAATAAAATATATTTTTATACATGCACATTACACAATATTAAAACACAGGGATGGGTAGAAAGGGGTTACTAGGCCACACATCACACTGCTACTAGGTTACAACACAAATTACCTGACAGGTTCCCTTTATAACCACATACAAGTGGTCAACATAGAACACAGGATAAATGTGAGCCAAGCCAAGCCTTTCTGTGATCTTTGAGAGGTAACAGCAGTTGACAAATTGGATTTATTCATTTTTAATGCTGATCACCTTGTGGTATAAGGAAAACGGCAGCTTACTTCATGTCAGTACGACTGCAGCAATACCAGATTTATATACTTGTTTTAGCTTTGGCTACTATCACACTAAAAGTGCTTTTTTTACAAAATAAAGGAGTATTGCTTCACTGAATTTAAGGGTAAAGTTTTTTTTATTTTTCAGTCAACAGAGTAATATGAGGGTTTGTTTTTTTATGAGATGAGTTGGAATTTTTATTGATACTATTTTGGGCCACAATATCTTTTCATTGCTTTCTATTTAGCTTTTTTTGGGAGGGGAATAGCAAGAAGAAACAACAATTCAGATTTTTATTTATTTATTTTTTATTGCCATTCACCATGTTGTAAAAGTAAGAAGACAGCTTTGATATTGGGGTTAGTATGAATACAGCGATAATACAGTTACTTTTTCCACTATTACACAATATAAACAATATTATAGAAAATGAAGTTTTTGCATTGCTGTATTCTGGAGAGAATAACTTTGTTCGCTGACGGAGCTGTATGGCAGCTTCGTTTTTGGAGGGCAAGACGATGTTTTCAGCTAAACTATTTATATTTAGACATTACTTTTTAATTGCGTTTTATTCCACTTTGTCATCTGTATGCTAAAAAAAAATTTTGCTACATTTTTTTTCTTTTCTGGTGTTTAGTGAAGGGGTAAAAAAGTATGAATTTTACAGACTGGGTTGTTCTTGAAATTGCAATACCAAATGTGTGTAGTTTTCGGTTTTTACAAAAAAAACGGATTTTTGTGTACTCCCTATAAAATCGTTTTCTCTTAGCCATCATTGGGGGACACAGGACCATGGGTGTTCGGCTAAGTTCACACACTGCGTTTTTTTGACGCTGCGTTTTTGGCCGCTAAAAACGCACAAAAACACACCCGCGTCAAAAAAACGAGGCAAAACACGCATGTGTTTTTACTGCGATTTGGTGCGTTTTTTGCTGCGTTTTTGATCTCTGCGTTTTTCTGCGGTTTTCCAATGCATTGCATGGGGGGAAAACGCAGAAAAACGCAGGAAAGAATTGACATGTCCATTTTTTTTTAAGCTCAAAAACGCAGCTTAAAAAAAAAAGTTGTGTGCGGACAGCAAAATTGAACACTCAGACTTTGCTGGGGAAGCAAAGTCATGCAGTTTTGAGTCCAAAAGCGCACCCGAAAAACGCACAAAAACGCCGCGACAAACACACTGTGCGCACATAGCCTTATGCTGCCTATCCATAGGAGGACACTAAGTAGATGCAAAAGCATAGCTCCTCCTCTGCAGTATACACCCACTGGCCAGGCAACTGCAGTTTTAGTACACAAGCAGTAGGAGAAAAAAAAAAAAAAAAAAACAGTAAAAACTTCTCAACAGAGGAACATGAGAAAAAAAGTCATAACCAAATAAGGTACTGAGAGAACCAAGGCCCAATAGGGCAAAAGGGTGGGTGCTGTGTCCCCCAATGATGGCTAAGAGAAAACGATTTTACAGTGAGTACACAAAAATCCGTTTTTCTCTGACGCCTCATTGGGGGACACAGGACCATGGGACGTCCTAAAGGAGTCCATGGGTGGGAAACATAAAATAAGACAACACAACCCAAGGACTAGGAACCAGTCCCAGACAGCCTGGAGCGCCTACTGAGAGAGGTGCTCTACTGCCGTTTGCAGAGTTTTCCTACCCAGATGTGCCTCAGTTGAAACCTGGGTATGGACTCTGTAATGCTTTGAAAACGTATGTAGGCTAGACCAGGTCGCAGCCTTACACACTTGTTCCACTGAAGCCTGATGCCGAATGGCCCACGAAGCACCAACTGCTCGCGTGGAATGAGCCCGCAGCCCACTAGGAATGGGCTTGAGTTGCAAGCGGTAGACTTCCTGGATCGCAAAGCGAATCCAGCGAGCCAGAGTCACCTTTGAAGCTGCCTGTCCCTTCTTAGGCCCCTCAGGAATGACGAACAAAGAGTCCGTTTTCCTAAAGGGGGCTGTCCTGGATATGTAATATCTGAGAGCTCTGACGAGGTCTAACGAATGCAGAGACCTTTCCACCCTATGAACCGGGTGTGGACAAAAGGAAGGCAGAACAATGTCCTCGTTCAAATGAAACGGGGTATGAACCTTTGGAAGGAAATCCGGAAAGGGGCGCAGAACCACCTTGTGCTGGTGAAAGATCAGAAAAGGCTTGCGGCAAGAGAGAGTGCTGCTAGCTCCGAAACCCGTCTGATGGACGTAATTGCCACCAGGAATGTTACCTTCCAGGACAGAAGAGCAAGGGAGGATTCCTTGAGGGGTTCAACGGGAGACCTCTGGAGACCGTCCAGAACGAGGTTGAGGTCCCATGTTCCAGCGGCTGTTTGTACGGGGGAACTAGATGGGAAACGCCCTGGAGGAAGGTCTTGACTTGCGGTTTTTGAGCCAGGCGGCATTGGGCGGAGGTGCATTTGAGCAAAGGGTACTGCTTCCATAGCTGCCACCATCCTGCCGAGCACTTTCATGCTGAATCGAATGGAGCAAGACAGAGGACATAGAAAGCAGCGTACCGCTCGTTGAAGAGCGATCGCCTTGTCCTGAGGGAGAAGGATCAAGCCCCGACGGGTGTCCAGGGACATGCCCAGGAAGGTGATGGATCGTGATGGGATCGGGGATGATTTGTCCAGATTCACTAGCCACCCTAAGCGGGATAGGGTGTCCACAGTGATCTGTACGCTGGTTGAGCAGTCGCGGAAGGAGGGGGCCTTGATGAGGAGGTCGTCCAAGTAAGGGAGAACGACTACTCCCCTGGCCTGAAGGACGCTCATGGCGGCCGCCATGACTTTGGTGAAGAACCTTGGTGCGGTGGCAAGGCCGAAGGGTAGAGCTACGAATTGAAAGTGGGAGTCCTGAATTGCGAAGTGGAGGAACTTTTGGTGATCTGGGGCGATGGGTATGTGCAGGTACGCGTCCTTGATGTCTATGGAGGCGAGGAATTCCCCTTCGACCATGGATGCAATAATGGACCTTAGGGACTCCATTCTGAATCTCCGTACGTGCACATGTTTGTTTAGGTGTTTGAGGTCCAGGATGGGTCGAACTGACCCATCCTTTTTGGGGACCACAAAGAGGTTGGAATAAAACCCCCCCGAACTTCTCGTCGTCTCGTACAGGTATTATCACTCCTGCTGTTTGGAGCGAGTGGATTGCTGAGAAAAAGGCTTCGCGTCGTTTTCGAGTCTTTGGGGGGGGTTTGAGAGAAAGAACCGACTCGGGGGTCGGGTCCGAAATTCTATGTGGTAACCGGAAGACACAAGGTCTCACACCCATTTGTCGTCTGAGGCGGCAGCCCAGATGTGATAAAGGAACCGCAGTCGACCTCCTACAATGAGTGTGTCTTCCGGGGCGCCGAAGCAGTCATGGGGGGGGGGGGACGTCGTGGCCGAGTCTCCCTAGTCCTGGACTGTTTCGGTCTAGGCTTCCATGACGAAGTGGGTTTCGGGGAGAGCCGAGAAGGTCGGTCCCTGCATAGTCCGCGGCTGGTGGCGGGGACAGCACGGGATGTCGACCAACCAAATGAGTTCCGAAAGGAGCGGAAAGAGGACTGTGGACGTCTGGTGAAGGACGTCCTGGACTTCAGCTGGGGGAGGGAGGTACTCTTTCCTCCCATGGCGTCAGAAATGAGCTTGTCCAGACGTTCGCCAAACAATCAATCTGGAAAAAAAGGGAAGGCCCGTGAGAGACTTCTTGGAAGCAGAGTCCGTTCGCCATTGTCGGAGCCAGAGAGCTCTACGGATGGCTATGGTATTGAGGCGGCAAACGCTGCGCAGGTAGCAGCGTCCATGGAGGCCTGCATGAGGTACTCCGCCGCAGTGGCAATTTGAGCTCTTACCTCTGTGAAGGTATGAGTGAACTGGGATTCCTCAAGCGAAGTGTTAAGGGATTCTGCCCAGACCGAGATCGCCTTTGCGACCCACACAGCGGCAAAGGAGGGTGAGAGGGAGGAACCCGCAGCCTCAAAAGCAGAGCAGGCGAGGTGCTCCACCTGTCTGTCTGTCGGGTCCTTGATGGAGGAACCATCGGGTAAAGACAGGAGCGTCTCTGTGGTAAGGCGGGAGACCGGGGGGGTCGACCGAGGGCGGATCGGCCCAGCCCTTAGGGGCAGGTGAGGCAAAAGGGTACCGGGATTCCATGAGTTTTCGGTTACCGAAGCGCCTGTCAGGCTTCTCCCTTTGCTTTGTGAGGATATCCTGAAACTCTGTGTGATCAGCGAAAACCTTTTGGGGTTTCCTTGCCCTCTTAAAGGAGACCGCATGGTCAGTGGTAGTGGATGGGGGATCCTCCACATGCAGAGTTTGGTTGATTGCTGCTATAAGGGAGTCTATTGCAGTTTGATCATCTGGGGAGGCTGAAACCAAGGAATCCTCTTGGTATAAACAGCATTCTCCTTCCTCCAGCTCATCAGAAGCCGTGGAGCGTGTGGGAGAGCCTACCCTGTGTGCTCCCGAGGGAGAGCCCACTGGAGACACCCGGCCGTGTGCTCTCTTCCTGATCCCTGCAACCGGTGAAGCATGTGCCCGGATTACCTCAGAAGGATCCTCCATAGGGGTATCCTCAGGCTGCGTTCCGTCCAGGGACCCAGGGGGTGTGGAGGACAACATTGCATAGCCAGCACCAGGTTCTGTGACAGTTTTTCCATGGATTGGGACAGAAACTGTGCCCATTCCGGTGGGCTGGGAGCCCTAGGCTCTGGGCTGACTGTTGCGGCGGTGGTGGCAGGGGGGGTCTTGGGGGGCTATAGGGGCACAGGACTCACAGAGAGAAGAGGTGTGTTTACGTGGTAGCTCAGCGTGGCAGGCAGTCCAGGCTGAATAATAGACTATGTAGGCCTTAGCACTCTCAGTGCCCTTAGAATTCTGCATGTTCCTAATAGGAGTATGCCAGGAGGGGGAGCAATGCTCAGCAGAGCTACAAGTGAAGCAAGCACCTCACCAGAATCAGCCGATGGCTCTGTCCTCAGGAAGGATTAAGCTCTATGGAGATCTTCGCACGCTTTCCTGGGGGGCGGGGCTTATCGCAGCCGTGGGGGGCAGGGCTTAGCGCTAAAAGAGCGCGAAGATTAAGTCAGTCAGTGTGCCCCCCCCTGCTGTGGGTAGTAAAAAACGGCAGGAAGGGAGCTTCAGATAGTTTTCCTCCCTCTCCCTCCAGTCAGCACACAGCTTGTCACTGGTGGTTATCAGCCGGCTTTTCTGCTAGAGCAAATAAACAAAGCAAACAAACAGCGTGAGTCCCTGAGCCCTCCCCCTGCCACCGGGAAATTATCTGCAGGACTTTCTGCAAACAGGAGTGACTTCCCCCCCCCTCCTCCAGCCAGCGAGCTAGAGAAAAGTTAACACTGTGTGTGCAGGATCCTTGGGGCTCTTACTGTAAATGTCCTGGGAGCCTTCCCTGCAGCGTCTTTTCTCCCTTTGTCTGGGAAACCAGTCAGGGGGGATCTCACCTTAAAACACTGCTTCAGTCCAGGCAGTGAAAATAGAGTCAGCTTGCTGTGTCCGGTCACACCGGTGCCATATTCCACTCAGAGCCTGCAAAGAGGGGCTGAGGAATTGGTGCCATATTCAACTCAGAGCCTGCAAAGAGGGGCTGAGGAATTGGGCTATAGGGGCACAGGCCTCTACCCTGGGCTTTGGAAAATCGGTGTCTGTGGAACCCGTCGTCCAGCCCAGGATTCAGCATCGCAGGAGGGGGTACGTGGAGGCGACACTCCACGTTCCCGCCCGTTGATGGTAGTGGGAGATCGGACCCAAAAGGAAACCGTCGCCCTCAAAAAAAATAACAAACCTTGAAAGGAAGTGCCTCCTACAGACACTAAGCTAAAACTGAGGTTGCCTGGCCCGGCCAGGGGGTGTATACTGCAGAGGAGGGGCTATGCTTTTGCATCTTCATAGTGTCCTCCTATGGATAGGCAGCATAACACCCATGGTCCTGTGTCCCCCAATGAGGCGTCAGAGAAATTCGTATATATTCCAAATTTCTTTTTTTTGTTTTTTATTTTCTGACTTTTTTCCAATATGTTTTCACTTTTTTTTTTTTTTGGGTTACCATGCATGACATGGTCTAACAGGCCTGCTGTAGCCAGGTAACCCGGCGGTTGTGATTTGACCTTGGGCTACCATGGCAATGATTGAGACCACAAGATAATGTTGCGGGTGTCCTGATCAAGTGGGAGAGGCAGCTCACTCTCTCTTTCAGCCCCCTAAATTCTGCAATCGCTATTCATTGTGGCATTTATGGGGTTAAACAGCCAGGGACAGTGCAGGCACCATCCCTGGCTGTGACAGCTAGAACTGTGTTATCTCTTAGGCCTCCTTCACACATTCATGTCTCCAATATGTGTTACGTTTGTTTTCACACATACCGGAGACACGGACTCACGTAGACCCATTAAAATCAATGGGATGGTCACACGTCCATATTTTCACATGGACCATGTGGAGCATATGCGTGTCCTTGTGCTCCACACGGCGACATGTCTTTTTTCTGCCAGCAGCACAGGTGTCACACGGACCGCACACTGATGTGATCCATATTACATCAGTATGACACGTAGCGGAGAAAACACAGGTCATAGAAAGAATTTTTATACTTACCTGTCTTTGGTGCTGCGGTCTCTTCTGTTGCTTGCGGGTCCGTTCATTAAGCTCATGCATATTCACTGTATGGCCTGCTGACCCGGAAGTAACAGCAGTGCAGGAGACAGGTACGTATACCAGCTCAGCTGTCCGTGTGCTATGTGGATGTCACACGGATATCACAGGGACAGCACACGGAAAGCACACGTAGACACACGCACCTTCACCATGGACCGTGCAAACCGTTTGTGTTTTGCATGTATGTGTGAAGGCCTTACGACAAGCTCTCTGTGGCAATCATGCAGGCACAGCTCCTGGGCGGAGACAGAAGTAGAGTGCCGATGCTGCAGTCCCATCTATCGCATTATCTAATATCATGCAGTAGTGGGCGTCAATGAAAGAAACTAGTAACTAACTGCGGCACCACCTCCTGATTATGTCCGGTTCCACAAGCGGAGATTGGAGCTGAGGGGTGAGTGCAGCCTCATCCTGCTTTGACATGTTGAGACTACCCTTAACCGAAACATTAAATTGCAGTGTAAAAAAACACAAAAAAAAAAAACCACATAGGGACTTGCTATATAGGAAGAAGTGTAGGTTAATAAGTAATAAGGCTAATTACAAATGTACTGTAGTTAAGGTGTAAAGATAGATAAAAATTATATTTTAGCTGCCCAGCCGCCCTTTCAAAGGGGTTGTTCGCATTTTATGGGCACTGTTGTTTTTCTGTTTACTTATGCCTGTATTTAAAGTAAAAAAAATAAATATATTTTTGCAATTCGGTTTCACTAAAATGTTTCACTGTTTGGCACAATCACTTTTGATGTAGTCTGTCAGACACCTTCAGTTAAATAATTTATGCACAAAGCTCAGTAAAACAGTTACAAACTTTGCGAATGACTGTCATATTGATTTCACTGATAATCTCAGTTAAAAGGAGTTGTCCATGCTTTTTTTTTTTTTTTTTTTTTTTTTTTACTAAAGTCTGCAGTCCTCAAGCAATGAGGATTCTCTGGTGTCAGCAGTGAGACTGAGTGGTAATGTGACCGCAAGCATGCATTATGCATAGTTCCGTCCACATTCTGACTAGACACGCACGGCCTCCCTTAATACAAATGAACGGAGAGCACCAACGTACGTCTAGTTAGAATGTGGCCGGGAGTATGCATGTCGCATACTGCAAACCGATATTCATTGATTCTGACTTCTGCTATACAGAATATATACAGTTATGTAACAGAAATCATCGAACAATTGCAGCTTCAAGTCCCCTAAGAGGTCAAGTTAAAAAAAAAAAAAGTTTAAATCCTCCTGTTTTTGCCCCATTAAAAATAAATAAAAATACACATTTGGTATTACAGCGTTCATAAAAGTCCAATCAAAATATAAAATCAATCTGATCGGTAAACAACGTAACCGTAACATGGAAAAAAATTACTATTTTCTTCAATGCCGCAACATTCCAATAAAATGCAATAAGAGGCAATCAAAACATCGTATCTACCCCCAAATTAATATAAATAAAAACATCAGTTCTGGGCGCAAAAAAGTAAGCCCTCACACAGCCCCAGATCCCAAAAAATTAGAATGTTACGAGCCCGGGAAAACAGTTACAAGCACATATTTTTTCCCATCACACACACATAAACATACATACATATATCTATTAAAAAAATAAATCTATCTATAAAAAAAATATATAGATTTTTTTCCCCTGCTTTTTAGTGCAACACATGATAAAAAAATAAAAAAATGGTGTCTGCCGGTCTCCTCTCGCTCAACCTCAATTTTCAATTGATAATAATCATATCAGTTTTGGGGATTTTGTTCCTGTTTTGGTATGTTTTATTTCCACTGAATCCATGTTTGTATGGCTGTATAATTAAAAAATGTAATAAAAAATAAAAATTTAAAAATAAAAAAAAAAAAAAAAAAAAAATTGGTGTCATTGAAAAGTACAACTTCCTGCTAAAAACAAGTCCTCATATGGCTATGGGGTCGGAAAAATAAAAATTTATGGCTCTTGGAATAAGGAGAAGAAAAAATAAAGTGTAAAAATGGAAAATCCCAAGGCAGTGAAATGATTAAAGGGGTGGTTCACCCATTTTTTTTTTTATTTTCTGTATGAGTTCTACTTACCATTCTAGGCGTTTTCTCCATTGGCTTCTGTTTCCATTTCTGGCACTGAGCGGCGCTATCCTGCACACTCAGTGCCTGTCACATGACCCCCTGGAGCTGTGGCCGCCGGTATCCTCTGACGTCCCGGCAATTCCGGGCTCTCAAACTTGTCGGGTACGTCAGAGGAGGCTGGCACCACTCAGATTGAGTGACAGGGCTGTGACTACCGCACGGCACAGCCCAGCATCGAGGGGAGGAGCCGGAGGACGTCAGTGTGGAGCCGGCTAAGTGTCCTGCAGATGGTGAGGCACGGGGCGCCAGTGTGCAGTACAGGGGGGGGTTCTTCAGCTGAAATCCCCCCCTGCACGTAAGTATCTGATCACACTCTCCACCCGCCCGCTCTGCTGCGATGTCAGGAGAGCGGCCGGTGTCGGGCAGTGTGATCATCTGCTCCTCCCAGCAGCACTGCAGGACGCAGCAAGACACTGACAGGCATGTCACCGCTGTGCTCTGCCACCTGTCCTGCTGCATGGGACCATCTGTCCTGCTGCATGGGACCAACTGTCTGCACTCTGTCACCTGCACCACAAGTCACAGAGTGGAGACAGTTAATGACAGAGCACCTCTGCCCCCCCCTCTTTTCCCCCCGCTCTTTCCCCCCCCCCTCGCTCTCTTCTCCCCGCTCTTTCCCCCCCCTCGCTCTCTTTTCCTCCCCCCCCTCGCTCTCTTTCCCCCCCCCCTCGCTCTTTCTTTTTTCCCACGCTCTCTCCTGGCATGGTCAGTACAGAAATCTCTCCATCGTGGAGTCCCTACTGTGTCTGTGTATTTATTTCTAATAAAGTATTTTTCTCTGTGTTTTTTTTTTTTTTAACCCTTTATTGGAGATTCTTAATGGCCAGGTAAAACTTGGCCTGACATTAAGAATCTCGGGCTTTATACCAGCTGGTAAAACATAGCTGGTATTAACCCCTTATTACCCAGCATGCCACCCTGCCACCAGGGCCACAGGAAGAGTTGGATACAGCGCCAGAAGATGGCGCTTCTATGAAAGCGCCATTTTCTGGGGAGGCTGTGGACTGCAATTCGCAGCGGGGGGCCCAGAAAGTTTGGGCACCCTGCACTGCGGATTCCAATCCCCAGCTGCCTAGTTGTACCTGGCTGGACTCAAAAATTCGGCGAAGCCCAAGTCATTTTTTTTTTTTTTTCAATTATTTCATAAAATAAAAAAAATAAAAAATAAAAAAAAAGGGCTTCTCTATATTTTTGGTTCCCAGCCGGGTACAACTAGGCAGCTGGGGGTTGGGGGCAGCCCGTAGCTGCCTGCTGTACCTGGCTAGCATACAAAAATATGGCGAAGCCCACGTCATTTTTTTAAAAAAAAGTTTTCAGGCAAAAACCTTTATAAAAAAAAAAAAAAAAAAAATGCTTCCCTGGATTTCTATTGCCAGTGAAAGTAACACCAAGCAGCGGGGGTTAGCAGCCAGTAGCTGCTTGGGTTACCCTTAGCAATAGAAAATGCAGCGGGAGCCCACAAAAAATGTGATTTTTTTTTTTTTAATGAATTTTTAAAAAAAAAAAAAAAAAAAAATCGACATGGGCTTCGCCCATCGAGCACCAGAGCATTTTACTGCTCAATTCATCCCAATTAATCAGATGACTCCAGTGTCGGACGATTACTTGTTCTGTGTCCCCCTGCATCCATTGCTGCGTGTACGGGCTGTGAGGTCAGCGGAGTCCAGTCCAGCACTGGAGTTAGCTGATCTGAACTCAGCTGAACTCCAGCCTGCACACGCTGCGATGGATGCAGGGGGACATAGAACAAGTAAGGTCTAAGCCACACGGCGAGAACAACAGTGCGAGTGGAGTGCGATAAAACATTGCATTCTACTCGGACCAATATTAGCCTATCAGCGCACATGAGCGATTATTTTCTCAGCCCTAATTGGACCGAGAAAACAATCGCAGCATGCTACAACTGTAATGCAAGACTCTCTCTTTTAAACATTCAAGTGTATGTGGTGAGAAAAAAAAAAAAAAAAAAAAAAAAAAAATCGCACTGCACTTGCGGTACATCGGTGGACTACGGAGGAGAGAGGGAGAGAAATCCCTCCCACCCCTCCTCAGTGCTGGCCCACCGCTCGAGTGGCGGACCGCCCCCCGCAGCTGAGGTCTGCTCGCACAGTCGGACCTCAGTCGCAGGGACACACGCATGACACTCAGCTCTGCTGTACTGAGCGTGAGAAGAGTGTAATGCGAGGGGATCGCAGTAATCCCCGTGTGGCCCCAGTCTGATCGGCCGACATTTGAGTCAGCTGATCTGAACTCCTGTACACACAGCCCGCACACACAGCCCGCACACAGTCACATGTGATCGGCAGCAGGCAGTGACTGCTGTTAAGGCTACATTCACATGACCGTTCCGTTTTTGCGGGCCACAAAAAACGGTCCTTTTTTTTCACGGATGCATTCTAGTGGCATCCATGTGACATCTGCGTGCCTTCCGTTTTTTTTGCTGACCGCAAAAAACGGAAGCAGCAAGAAAGATAAATAGATGAGTAGATATAGAGATGGATAGATAGATATAGACACAGAAAGATAGAGGGATGAATGAATGAATGAATAGAGGGCTGGATAGATAAATAAAATATATATAATTTCCTACCCCGTGCATATTCTAAGCTGGCACCCTTTTGTGACTTTCATGTGGCACTAAGGTGCTTAGTCTTGTATTTAGCCAAAAAATAAATAATAAAAAAATATGACATGCGGTCCCCCTATCTTTTGTAGCCAGCTAGGGTAAAGCAAACGGCTGCAGCCTGCAAACCACAGCTGGCAGCTTCACCTTGGCTGGTAATCCAAAACAGAGGGCACCCCACGCTGTTATTTTAAATTAAATAAATAATTTAAAACAAAAAACATGGGGTCCCCCGAAATTGGATCACCAGCCAAGGTAAAGCGGACAGCTGTGGTCTGGTATTCTCAGACTAGGGAGGTTCACAGTTATTGGACACTCCCCAGCCTAAAAATAGCAGGCTGCAGCCGCCCCAGAAGTAGCGCATCCATTAGATGTGCCAGTCCTGGTGCTTCGCGCCAGCTCATCCTGTTGCCCTGGTGCGGTGGCAAACGGGGTAATATATGGGGTTAATACCAGATGTGTAATGTCACCTGGCATCAAGCCCTGGAGTTAGTGATGTCCGGTGTTATCAGATACCCGACATCACCAACCCAGGCAGTAATAAAAAAAAAGAAGGGAATTTTGTTTACTTACCGTAAATTCATTTTCTTCTAGCTCCTATTGGGAGACCCAGACAATTGGGGTGTATAGCTTCTGCCTCCGGAGGCCACACAAAGTATTACACTTTAAAAAGTGTAACCCCTCCCCTCTGCCTATACACCCTCCCGTGCATCACGGGCTCCTCAGTTTTGGTGCAAAAGCAGGAAGGAGGAACTTATAAATTGGTCTAAGGTAAATTCAATCCGAAGGATGTTCGGAGAACTGAAACCATGAACCAAAAGAACAATTCTTCATGAACAACATGTGTACACAAAAAGAACAACAGCCCGAAGGGAACAGGGGCGGGTGCTGGGTCTCCCAATAGGAGCTAGAAGAAAAGGAATTTACGGTAAGTAAACAAAATTCCCTTCTTCTTTGTCGCTCCATTGGGAGACCCAGACAATTGGGACGTCCAAAAGCAGTCCCTGGGTGGGTAAAGAATACCTCAATAAAAGATAGCCGAAAACGGCCCCTTCCTACAGGTGGGCAACCGCCGCCTGAAGGTCTCGCCTACCTAGACTGGCGTCTGCCGAAGCATAGGTATGCACTTGATAGTGTTTTGTGAAAGTGTGCAGACTAGACCAGGTAGCTGCCTGACACACCTGTTGAGCCGTAGCCCGGTGTCGCAATGCCCAGGACACACCCACGGCTCTGGTAGAATGGCTTTCAGCCCCGAAGGAAGCGGAAGCCCCGAAGAACGGTAGGCTTCAAGAATCGGTTCCTTGATCCATCGAGCCAAGGTTGACTTGGAGGCCTGCGAGCCCTTATGCTGGCCAGCGACAAGGACAAAGAGCGCATCTGAACGGCGCAGGGGCGCCGTGCGAGACACGTAGAAACGGAGTGCTCTCCCCAGATCCAAAGAGTGCAAATCCTTTTCGCATTGGTGAACTGGATGAGGGCAAAATGAAGGTAAGGAGATATCCTGATTGAGATGAAAAGGAGATACCACCTTAGGGAGAAACTCCGGTACAGGACGCAGAACCACCTTATCCTGGTGAAAAACCAGGAAGGGGGCTTTGCATGACAGCGCTGCAAGCTCCGACACTCTTCGGAGTGAGGTAACTGCCACTAGAAATGCCACCTTCTGTGAAAGACATGATAAAAGAGACATCCTTCAGCGGCTCGAAAGGTGGCTTCTGGAGAGCCGTCAGCACCCTGTTAAGGTCCCAGGGTTCCAGCGGGCGCTTGTAGGGTGGAACTATGTGGCAAACTCCCTGCAGGAACGTGCGGACCTGCGGAAGCCTTGCCAGGCGTTTTTGAAAAAATACTGAGAGCGCCGATACTTGTCCCTTGAGAGAGCCCAGTGACAAACCCTTGTCCATTCCGGATTGAAGGAATGAAAGAAAAATGGGTAAGGCAAAAGGCCAGGGAGCAAAACCCCGATCAGAGCACCAAGACAAGAAGATCCGCCAAGACCTGTAATAGATCTTGGCGGACGTTGGCTTCCTGGCCTGTCTCATGGTGGCAATGACATCTTGAGATAACCCTGAGGACGCTAGGAGCCAGGACTCAATGGCCACACAGTCAGGTTGAGGGCCACAGAATTCAGATGGAAAAACGGCCCTTGGGACAGCAGGTCTGGGCGGTCTGGAAGCGCCCACGGCTGACCCACCGTGAGATGCCACAGATCCGGGTACCACGACCGCCTCGGCCAATCTGGAGCGACGAGAATGGCGCGACGACAGTCGGATCTGATCTTGCGTAACACTCTGGGCAACATCGCCAGAGGAGGAAACACATAAGGCAGTCGAAACTGCGACCAATCCTGAACTAACGCGTCCGCCGCCAGAGCTCTGTGATCTAGAGACCGTGCCATGAAGGCCGGGACCTTGTTGTTGTGCCGTGACGCCATGAGATCGACGTCCGGCGTTCCCCAGCGTCGACAGATCTCTCGAAACACGTCTGGGTGAAGAGACCATTCCCCCGCATCCATGCCCTGACGACTGAGAAAGTCTGCTTCCCAGTTTTCCACGCCCGGGATGTGAACTGCGGAGATGGTGGAGGCTGTGGCCTCCGCCCACATCAGAATCCGCCGGACTTCCTGGAAGGCTTGACGGCTGCGCGTACCGCCCTGGTGGTTGATGTACGCGACCGCCGTGGCGTTGTCCGACTGTATGCGGATCTGCCTGCCCTCCAGCCACCGATGGAACGCCTTTAGGGCTAGATACACTGCCCTTATCTCCAGAACATTGATCTGCAGGGAGGACTCTATCGGAGTCCAGGTTCCCTGAGCCCTGTGGTGGAGAACCACCGCTCCCCACCCTGACAGACTCGCATCCGTCGTGACCACAGCCCAGGTTGGGGGCAGGAAGGATTTTCCCTGCGATAGAGAAGTGGGAAGCAGCCACCACTGAAGAGAGGTTTTGGCTGCAAGGGAAAGAGAGACGTTCCTGTCGAGGGACGTCGATCTCCTGTCCCATTTGCGGAGAATGTCCCATTGGAGTGGGCGCAGATGAAATTGCGCGAAGGGAACTGCCTCCATTGCTGCCACCATCTTCCCCAGGAAGTGCATGAGGCGCCTCAAGGGGTGTGACTGGCCCCGAAGAAGAGATTTCACCCCTGTCTGCAGTGAAAGCTGTTTGTCCAATGGTAGCTTGACTATCGCTGAGAGAGTATGAAACTCCATCCCTAGGTAAGTCAGTGATTGGGTCGGTGTCAACTTGGACTTTGGAAAGTTGATGATCCACCCGAACCGCTGGAGAGTCTCCAGAGCGACGGTCAGGCTGCGTTGACACGCCTCCTGGGAGGGTGCCCTGACTAGGAGATCGTCTAAGTAAGGGATCACCGAGTGGCCCCGAGAGTGTAGGACCGCCACAACAGATGCCATGACCTTGGTGAAGACCCGTGGGGCTGTCGCCAGGCCGAAAGGCAATGCCACGAACTGAAGGTGTTCGTCCCCGATGGCAAAGCGCAGGAAGCGTTGATGCTCGGGTGCGATCGGCACATGGAGATAAGCATCCCTGATGTCGATTGATGCTAGGAAGTCTCCTTGTGACATCGAAGCGATGACAGAGCGGAGAGATTCCATCCGAAACCTTCTGGTGCTCACATGCCTGTTGAGCAGTTTGAGGTCCAGAACGGGACGGAATGATCCGTCCGTCTTTGGCACCACGAACAAGTTGGAGTAGAAGCCGTGACCATGTTCCTGAGGGGGAACGGGAATCACCACTTCTTCTGACTTCAGGACGCTCACAGCCTGAAAAAGTGCGCCGGCCCGAGCTGGGGGCGGAGATGTTCTGAAGAAACGAGTCGGAGGACGAGAGCTGAACTCTATCCTGTAACCGTGAGACAGAATGTCTCTCACCCATCGGTCTTGGACATGTGGCCACCAGGTGTCGCAAAAGCGGGAGAGCCTGCCACCGACTGAGGATGCGGTTCGGGGATGCCGGGAGTCATGAGGAGGCCGCCTTGGAGGCAGTGCCTCCGGCGGTCTTTTGGGGGCGTGACTTCGACCGCCACGCATAAGAGTTCCTCTGGCCCTTCTGTGGCCTGTTGGACGAGGAGGATTGGGACTTGGCTGAGGGCCGAAAGGACCGAAACCTCGATTGAATTTTCCGTTGCTGAGGTCTCTTCGGTTTGGACTGGGGTAAGGACGAGTCCTTTCCCTTGGATTCCTTAATGATTTCATCCAATCGTTCGCCAAACAATCGGTCGCCAGAAAACGGCAAACCGGTTAAGAATTTCTTGGAAGCAGAGTCTGCCTTCCATTCGCGTAGCCACATGGCCCTGCGGACTGCCACAGAGTTAGCGGATGCAACCGCTGTACGGCTAGCAGAGTCCAGGACGGCGTTCATGGCGTAGGACGAAAAAGCCGATGCCTGAGAAGTCAAAGACACAACTTGCGGAGCAGAGGTACGTGTGACCGCATTAATCTCAGACAGACAAGCTGAGATAGCTTGGAATGCCCACACGGCTGCAAAGGCCGGGGCAAAAGACGCACCTGTGGCTTCATAGATGGATTTCATTAGGAGCTCTATCTGCCTGTCAGTGGCATCCTTGAGCGATGAGCCATCTGCCACTGATACTACAGATCTAGCCGCCAGTCTAGAGACTGGAGGATCCACCTTGGGACATTGAGCCCAACCCTTAACTACGTCAGAGGGGAAGGGGTAACGTGTGTCATTAAGGCGCTTAGCAAAGCGCTTGTCCGGAAATGCTCTATGTTTCTGGACAGCATCTCTGAAGTTAGAGTGATCGAAAAACGCACTCCGTGTACGTTTGGGAAACCTAAACTGGTGTTTCTCCTGCTGTGAAGCCGACTCCTCTATAGGTGGAGTTGGGGAGAAAGATCTAGCACCTGGTTGATGGACGCAATAAGGTCATTTACTATGGCGTCCCCTTCAGGTGTATCAAGATTGAGAGCAACGTCAGGGTCAGAGCCCTGAGCTGCGACGTCCGCCTCATCCTCCAGAGAGTCCTCAAGCTGAGACCCCGAGCAGCGGGAGGAAGTCGGGGAAGATTCCCAGCGAGCCCGCTTAGCCGGTCTGGGACTGTGGTCCGTGCCGGAGTCCTCCATGTGAGACCTAGGGGCCACCCCGGGAGCACGCTGCGGCGCAGACCGAGAGGGACCTGGAGGCGATGATCCAACAGTGCCCGGGGCCTGTGTAAGGACCGGTCTGGACTGCAAGGCTTCTAGTAGCCTGGCAGACCATTTGTCCATAGACTGAGCCATGGATTGTGAAAGCGACTCAGAGTTTCTCAGCAAAAGCTGCAAACTCTGTCCCTGCCGCCTGGACAGGGGAAGCAGGAGGGTCTGCCTGAGCCGGGGGTCCCCCTAGCGCCCGAGGCTCCGGCTGAGCAAGTGCAACAGGGGCCGAGCATTGCTCACAGTGAGGGTAGGTGGAACCTGCAGGTAACATAGCCGCACAAGAGGTACAGGTTGCAAAATAACCCTTTGCCTTAGAGCCCTTGCTCCTTGTGAACGACATGCTGTTGTCTCCCAGGAGAGTGATCACTTAGGGTATATAGCCAAAAGCAGAACAGCCCGGCCGAGCAGAAAAAAAAAATATAATATATATATATAGGCGGCACCCTAGGGGGACCAGCACCGGGTGACTGGTGTGGCTTACCGACCGCTCAAAGCGGTGTGTGTCCACCAGATTCCCTGCCTAGGTCTCCCAGAGCTGTGATCCGTCCTTCAGAACTCGTTCCTGAAATCCTCCACCGGCAGAATGTGTAAAAAAAAATGGCTGCCGGAGCTCACTAATAAAGTGCGGGAATCTGGTGCCCCACAGTGATCAGTGAGGGGGGGGGGGGGGGAGGAAACCTAAAGTATGCTCCAGCCCTCACTGCCGACGTCAGGTCGACCGTCCCGCCCTTACCCCTGACTGGCAGGCCCGGGGGCGGGAGTTATGTACTAGGCCGCAATGAAGCCGGGGACTAAATTTAATACCGCGGCCGAAAAACAGGCGCGGTCGGCGCGGAAGTCCCGGTCGTCACAAAAACCAGCCGCAGCTGCGGCGTCTGTGACACCAGCGGTCCATGCACTGTCCCCATGGGGACCCAGAGTACCTTTGGATGCAGGGCCCTGTCCCTGATGATACCAAGTCTCCGGTCCGGCAGATTCCCACAGGGGCTGCGGAGGGAGCCCGGTCCCAGTGAATGGATGACCGGTTAGGATCCCACTTCACCCAGAGCCTCTATGGGATGGTGAAGGAAAACGGCATGTGGCTCCAGCCTCTGTACCCGCAATGGGTACCTCAACCTTAACAGCACCACCGACTCAGTGGGGTGAGAAGGGAGCATGCCGGGGGCCCTGTGGGGGCCCTCTTTTCTTCCAACCGATAAAATCAGCAGCTGCTGCTGACTAAAATGGGAGCATGAGTGGATGTGTGCCTCCTTCTACACAAAGCATAAAACTGAGGAGCCCATGATGCACGGGAGGGTGTATAGGCAGAGGGGAGGGGTTACACTTTTTAAAGTGTAATACTTTGTGTGGCCTCCGGAGGCAGAAGCTATACACCCCAATTGTCTGGGTCTCCCAATGGAGCGACAAAGAAGAAGGGAATTTTGTTTACTTACCGTAAATTCCTTTTCTTCTAGCTCCAATTGGGAGACCCAGACCATTGGGTGTATAGCTATGCCTCCGGAGGCCACACAAAGTATTACACTAAAAGTGTAACTCCCCTCCCCTTCTGCCTATACACCCCCCGTGCTCACGGGCTCCTCAGTTTTGGTGCAAAAGCAAGAAGGAGGAAAAAATTATAAATTGGTTTAAAGAAAATTCAATCCGAAGGAATATCGGAGAACTGAAACCATTCAACATGAACAACATGTGTACACAAAAAACAGGGGCGGGTGCTGGGTCTCCCAATTGGAGCTAGAAGAAAAGGAATTTACGGTAAGTAAACAAAATTCCCTTCTTCTTTGTCGCTCCATTGGGAGACCCAGACCATTGGGACGTCCAAAAGCAGTCCCTGGGTGGGTAAATAATACCTCATAATAGAGCCGTAAACGGCTCCGTCCTACAGGTGGGCAACCGCCGCCTGAAGGACTCGCCTACCTAGGCTGGCATCTGCCGAAGCATAGGTATGCACCTGATAGTGTTTCGTGAAAGTGTGCAGGCTCGACCAGGTAGCTGCCTGACACACCTGCTGAGCCGTAGCCTGGTGCCGCAAGGCCCAGGACGCTCCCACGGCCCTGGTAGAATGGGCCTTCAGCCCTGAGGGAACCGGAAGCCCCGAGGAACGATAAGCCTCGAGAATTGGTTCTTTGATCCACCGAGCCAGGGTTGATCTGGAAGCTTGTGTCCCTTTACGCTGGCCAGCGACAAGGACAAAGAGTGCATCCGAGCGGCGCAGGGGCGCCGTACGAGAAATGTAGAATCTGAGTGCTCTTACCAGATCTAACAAGTGCAAATCCTTTTCACATTGGTGAACTGGATGAGGACAAAAAGAGGGTAAGGAGATATCCTGATTGAGATGAAAGGGGGATACCACCTTAGGGAGAAATTCTGTAACCGGACGCAGAACCACCTTGTCCTGGTGAAACACCAGGAAGGGGGCTTTGCACGACAACGCTGCTAGCTCAGACACTCTCCGAAGTGAAGTGACTGCTACTAGGAAAACCACCTTCTGCGAAAGGCGTGAGAGAGAGATATCCCTCATTGGCTCGAACGGTGGTTTCTGAAGAACCATCAGCACCCTGTTCAGATCCCAGGGTTCTAACGGACGCTTGTAAGGAGGGACGATGTGACAAACCCCCTGCAGGAACGTGCGTACCTGTGGAAGTCTGGCTAGGCGCTTCTGAAAAAAGACCGAGAGCGCAGAGACTTGTCCCTTAAGGGAGCCGAGCGACAAACCCTTTTCCAATCCGGATTGAAGGAAGGACAGAAAGAAGGGAATTTTGTTACTTACCGTAAATTCCTTTTCTTCTAGCTCTTATTGGGAGACCCAGACGATTGGGGTATAGCTACTGCCCTCCGGAGGCCACACAAAGCACTACACTAAAAAGTGCAAGGCCCCTCCCCTTCTGGCTATACCCCCCCGTGATATCACGGGTTCTCCAGTTTTAGTGCCAAAGCAAGAAGGAGGAAAGCCAATAACTGGTTTAAACAAATTAACTCCGAGTAACATCGGAGAACTGAAAAACCGTTCAACATGAACAACATGTGTACCCGCAAACAACAAAAAAATCCCGAAGGACAACAGGGCGGGTGCTGGGTCTCCCAATAAGAGCTAGAAGAAAAGGAATTTACGGTAAGTAACAAAATTCCCTTCTTCTTCAGCGCTCTATTGGGAGACCCAGACGATTGGGACGTCCAAAAGCTGTCCCTGGGTGGGTAAAGAAATACCTCATGTTAGAGCTGCAAGACAGCCCTCCCCTATGGGGAAGCCACTGCCACCTGCAGGGCTCTTCTACCTAGGCTGGCGTCCGCCGAAGCATAGGTATGCACCTGATAATGTTTGGTGAAAAAATGTGCAGGCTCGACCAGGTAGCTGCCTGGCACACCTGTTGAGCCGTAGCCTGGTGTCGTAATGCCCAAAACGCACCTACGGCTCTGGTAGAATGGACCTTCAGCCCTGAAGGAACCGGAAGCCCCGCAGAACGGTAGTCTTCAAGAATTGGTTCTTTGATCCATCGAGCCATGGTGGCTTTAGAAACCTGCAACCCCTTGCGCGTACCAGCGACAAGGACAAAAAATGCATCAGAGCGGCGCATGGGCGCCGTGCGGGAAATGTAGATTCTGAGTGCTCTCACCAGAACTAACAACTGTAAATCCTTTTCATACCGGAGAACCGGATGAGAACAAAAGGAAGGAAAGGGTATATCCCGATTAAGAAGAATCGCGGATACAACCTTAGGGAGAAACTCCTGAATAGGGCGCAGCACTACCTTGTCCTGGTGGAACACTAGGAAGGGAGCCTTGAATGACAGAGCCGCCAGCTTAGACACTCGCCGAAGCGACGTGATCGCAACCAGAAAGGCCACTTTCTGTGACAGGCGCGAAAGGGAAACTTCCCTCAGAGGCTCGAAATGCGGCTTCTGGAGAGCAACTAGTACCCTGTTCAGATCCCATGGATCTAACGGCCGCTTGTACGGGGGCACAATATGACAAACCCCCTGTAGTAACGTGCGCACCTTAGGAAGACGTGCTAGACGCTTCTGAAAAGAACACGGATAGTGCCGAGACTTGCCCTTAAAGG